>NC_047654.1:11234641-11534641 GCF_902201215.1 Prunus dulcis
AAAATATAAACTTAGGATGTTTAGGTTAATTAATTTTTTAAAAATTTATTTTTATTAACTACATAATATATTTGGAGATTTAATTAGTTGAATTAGCAATTATATTTTAATTATTATTTATTTAATCACTGATTATTATTAAATATTTAATTAACTTCATGAATTATAATACTTAATGAATAGTAATTCAATTTCTATTTTTCTTTTTCTCCTTTAATATTCACCAAGTTAATTACTAATCAAAGTAATTAAAAAAGTGAAATACATACTATGCTACTTAAAGGGTGTAGCCAAACTTTTCATAAAAATTTAAATTCTTAAAAAAAAATAAATAAATAAAAAAAATTAAAAAACTGAGTATAGCCGTGCGGCTGTACTATTTTTATATAAAAAGGAGGACCCCCAACGTTTCGGCCCCACGTGTCCACTTTTTACTTAAAGTGTACATTGCTTAACTGGCATATTACATAATGTACCCACTGAGCCATGGTTTGCTCAACTCTCACCCATTTTGTTTTTCATATCAATTATGGGCAAGACAAAGATGAAACCAAAGAAGTTGGATTATTTTAGAGTGATAAAGTTTTATTTATATCTTATACACTTGTAAGATTATTAGTATTTTTTATATATAAAGAAAATGTATTTTAACCAAATTTTTAATCTTTTTATTTTATTTCATTTAATTCACGCACCCTCATTCGAAGATATTCTTTATTCTTGAATCGAATGTTGACATGATAAATTTTGGACCAGTTTAAATTCCCAGATGTTATTATATGAGTGTTGAATAAATAAATTTGTACAATTAAAATTACGATGACAAAATTGTACTTGATGTTTCTTGCTAGAATAGTATTTTACTTTATTTTGTTTAAGATTTTGGTGCGCGAAATAATTAAATATTAATGGGGAAAAGCTAATGCAGCTGGTGCAATAAATTGGTGGAATCCAATGTGTCATCCTATATCGATGGCAAAAAGTTGTTGGGAGTTTTGGTAAGTGAATAATATATAACTAGGGATGGTTGTGTCAGAAAAATACAAAAATATCAAAAGTAGGAATTTTGTAAACCTCAAGAACATTTATGAAACAAAACTCTTATTTAATTGATAATATGATAATATAACAAAACATGAGAAATGATTTTATAAAAATATAAACTTTCTCTCTTGACCAAAAAAAAAAAAAAAAAACCCAAAAAAATTTCTGTAGGAGCTTGCAGCTCTATTTCGTCAAGTGTATTTAGAAGTTTATTTCTATATCTCCAGTCTCCGGTTCGAATTTCCCACTTCAAATTTTGTAAGAGAAAAAAAACTCTCTGTCTTACAAAAACAAAGAAAACCCATAATAAGAATATCATAAAAGAACAATGCCGCTTTGCCAGTTAGATTAGGAAAAGGAAAAAAAAAAGAAGAAAAGAATTTAAGAAATACTTAGCGGATAATCATTAGCTCACAGACATTATGATTGGAGCATAATCATCAAAGGTAATGTTAATCACAAGTTATATACAAATCAACCTGAAAAATAAAATATTATAATATAACACTCAAAAGTGCAAAAGCCCGAAGCCCAGCATAATATTACGTAACCAAGTAAAACATGGGCTGGTAGGGGTAAAAGAGTCATCTCACGTTTAGAGCTGAGCAACTCTATATACCAAATAGTCAACATGAATAAGGTCAAACGTTTTCCATGAACAGACCTTCCATTAGCTTGTCTTTCTGTAAAAGTCTCTTTCTACGGGTACGCTTCCTCTCTTTCCTTTTCTTTTTTATTTTTGTTTTTATTTTTAATTCTGTTAGCTTTTTATTAAATACCATTATCCGTCTCAAAGTATTTCTTTGTTCTTATGCTGCAACTTGCTTGATATGCTTTATAGCCAGTCGATGAATTCATGTAAGTTTTAATTTTGTTTCTGCAAGAATTTTAAGTGTCTTGTGATTTTGATCAGATTCAAGAAATATGAAGGTTCTTTTGAGTGTTTGTGTTTGTGTGCAAATTATCAGTGTATAAAAATCTCAACTTTTGGTGGTATTGAGCTGGGTGGTTGTAAGTTTTAGTGGAGAATTATGGTTTGATTTGGGTTGAAATTGAATAGAGTTTATGTATTGAAATCCAAGTTATTGAGACACGCTTCTTCCATTTCATGTCTTAATAGATAAGATTCTTTTCTTTTCTTTTTTCGGGGTTTAAAATCATGGGGATGCAGAGAATTATAGTTGTGGATCTCATGTAATTTATTGTGAGTGATCAGAACAGCTTTTTGGGTGGTCATATTGTGTGTACGGGAACAGGGTTAAAAAATTTGGAGGGCAGGATAGTTAAAAGCATCGCTATTGGTAAATATGACGGTGGAGCAGAAAGCAGAAAGCAGAAGAAGGATTTTCATGGTGACTCAAATTTAATATTAGGAGGGAATTGTTGAGTTGGGCTAAGTTGTATTCTTCTGCGGTAGTTCCTTGATGTTATCTCCGGGTTTTGGCAAGATAAAATGCTTATGCATACTTTATTCTTAGTATAGTTTAGTTTATAATTGATAATTTTGCGACATTAAATTATATGTATTGAATACTAACATATGCACAACACACCCTATTTCTAGGATTGAGAATTAGGACTTCCGTTGCTCGACATAGTTAGTGCCTATCGACAAGTATCTAGACTAGAATTTTGGTTCATACATCTTCCACGAATGTATCTTGGAATCAATGTTGTAAGTTTTTGTGAACTTAGTTGAAATAGATCTTAACTATTTCTTCACCTCCAAAGTCCTAACCCTGTTCTTCAACTTCTAACATAACCACCCAAAAAGCTGTTCTGATCAGCCACGATAAAGTACATGAGCTTCACAACTATATTTCTCTGCAAAAGATCTTTATATGATGCTGTGGTTGGATCTAATTTGCAGTTTGTTGTTCTATACATGCTGATTTTCAGTTCTTATCTCATTTAGCATATTATGGACATAGGTTTGCACCCTCTTCTAGAAGTGTAAGTAAGCTTCATGGATGATAGTCTTGGAAACATAAAGATCATCAAAGATCATTTCAAAGCATCCGCACCTAGTATTGACTCTCTTCAAGACATAGCTTCTTCATCTGTTTCACAACCAAGAACTGATAATTATTTGAGGTATTTCTTTTTCTTTTGAAAAAAGAAGAACAAAAGAAACAAAAAGGTGATTTAATTTGAGAGACTGTATGTTAATTTAAATTCAGTTTGCTTAATCTGGTGTAGCATAGGTCTCATAGCCGTTTGTGGAGTAGGAGAAAGTTAAGAAGTGCAGCATACATGTTGAAGTTTAACTTTTTTAGTATGCGGGGGCTGCCATGGTTGTCTAGCACGGATGGCGAAGAAAAGGTTGATTCAGTAGCTCTTGCAGTTCCTCAATTGGGTTTTATGAGATTTCCATGTCCCTGACCACTAGATTTTCTTTAACTGGCAGGTTGTGCTAACTGCTGTAGAACTAGAATCACTTCGATCGGATCTTGCTGATTTAGAAGAGAAGGAAGCTCACTTGAAAGCTCAGTAAGAGAACTTGATGGTTTTACCATTGAAATGTGATTTAACTCTTTGTAAACTACATACTGTTGCTACTTCTCTTGGCCTTTTAGTTAAATTCTGATGTACCTTGATTGCAGCATAAATACCCCTAACACAATGTATGGCTGACTCTGTGCCAAAAGTGTTTGAAAATTTTCATTTTTGAACTGAGTTCTTATATCGCTTTGGGACTAGACATGGATTTGTTTTCCTTTTGGGATAGGTTATTTGGAGAGAACTGCACTTCTAGCTGAAAATCTGTCTTCTTCGTATCAACCATGACAGGCTTATGTTTTATTATGCAGATTGGAACATGTTGATGAAATTCTGCGATCTGCTCGTCTCTCTGGCTATTTGTACATCCGAACTGTAATTACTACCCCTAAGTCAAATTTTACTTTGAGCCTGTATTTAGTGGATGATACCAATTATGGTTTTTTTTCCCTTCTGATAGAGGTGGAAACCACTACCAGGAGAACCTCCCCCTCTTGATGATACTGACGTTGATGACTGGCTTCCTCGCTTTGTTGTCTTGCAAGGGCCATGCATTTTCTTCTACTTGTTTTCCACAGGTAAATAATCACTGTGTCATAATCCTTAACATTTATTTTATGAGCGTTAAGAATTTCTCTGCCGTTGTGTGGGAATAAGGAATGATTTGACGTTGCATTAACACATCATAGTTTGATTGGTTGGCCATGATGTCGCATTTGCTTTCATTGTGTTTATCTATAGTAGTGTGGAATGCTTCCTCTTATTGATCAAATAGAGTCATAGGTCGCTTTGTCTCTATTTGAGTCTTGACCTTTCTCGACTTTGCTTCACAGGTGTCAAGTACAGTTTCGAAACTTTCATCTCTTTAACAAAGAGGATTAGTTAAATTTGTTGATAGAAGTTTTGCTACAAGACTTGAGACTTGAGAGTTTCCTTATTATCTACACTTTCCTTTTCCCAAGATTAAGAAGATATACTACAAATTCTGTTTATCAAAATACAAAGAATAATGTATCATGGAACATTAATTTACGATCTGCATCTCAAAGACCCTGGATTTTATATATTGAAATTCATCATAGTTTTGTGATGTCCTACCATTATTCTTCTCATATGGACGTAACATATTCTGACCACTGATGAGCTATTTTTTTCCTCTTTTTCCAGATCTGAGTCCTCAAGACTCCACCCTATTATCTGATATTGTTGAAATAGGTCCCTTGCCAAGCGTTACACGAGATGATGAAGGAACACAATATGCATTTTATATCTTAACTAGTCAAGGACTTCGATTCGAGTGCTCAAGTGCTTCTAAGGTACAGGTAAGCCAGTGATTTGTTTTGCAGTCTGTTGTTCTTGAAACTATGCCAATTCATTCAACGTAGATTTTTCCCCCCTCCTTTTGGTTAATAACAAATTGTCAAGTTCTGTATGATCAATCCTACAATTACTTTTCTTCCCAATTTTTCTCAGGTGGACTCCTGGTTGTCAGCACTACAAACTGACTGCAAATTGGGGGGTTCAGATGCCACCACAGCTCCAAATGGCGCAT
This sequence comes from Prunus dulcis, assembly GCF_902201215.1. Classification (NCBI taxonomy): domain Eukaryota; kingdom Viridiplantae; phylum Streptophyta; class Magnoliopsida; order Rosales; family Rosaceae; genus Prunus; species Prunus dulcis. Next base: position 11,239,737 of record NC_047654.1, read on the forward strand.
GTGAGATGTGAAATGATACACTTTAGTTCCAGGAAGTTGTAAATAGGTAGAAATTTAAGTTGTATACTCGAACCAGTTAATCTGACTGTGATGTCATTACATTCATTCATATGTTATGTACATAAGAATAGCATCTAATTGAAGCAGCAATGTTAGTACTCATATCTTACGCTTATTTTAGAAGTTGACATTTTCGCAAGGTGTCATGTCTTTAAGAAAGATGAGACTATCTTTCATATAATACTTGTATTTTCATTTTTTAAAAATAAAATTGATAATGGTATCCAGAGAATAAAAAAGCATATGTGGAATATTCTCTAATGATGCACAAATTAGCATAAAAACAAAACAATTCACAAGCACCACCTGACAATATTGAACAACAAATTGCTTTACGCAAAGTGGCAATCTAAGATTGGAACCAAAAAGTGTGGTGTTGAAGTTTGATTACCCCAAGAAAGATTTGATTGTAGCGTATGCTTTGGTGGCTTGGCTGCCTGCAAGCACAAGATTCATTCAAGCAGAGCAATTGAACCAATCATGTGGTCATCTAAATGCAAGCTTTCTAACAGTTAGAGCAGTAACTGTGTGTTCACCCCATGTCTTTGTTGGGGGAAGAAACCTAAAAGGGTAAATTACGAGAATGGTCTTCAAACTTGTATGCGGTGTACATTTTGGTCCCTAAATTAAATTATTAGTCCAAATGGTACATAAACTCTATGTTAATCGCCCATTTGATCCAACCGTTACATTCTGTCAATATTGCTGTTAAATATGAGGGCAAATTGGTCATTTCGTACGTTAAAATTAAAAAAAATAAAAAATAAAATAAAAACTCAGTAATTGGAATATGGGAGAAGAAATCGAAGGGAGGGGGTTTGGGCCTCATGATTTTTTCCTCTATTTTTCTTCAATTATTTTATAATTTTGTATTTATTTTAACCCTATTTTGTTTGTTAATTATGAAAAGTCGTATTTACTCCTAAAATTTGGTTACATTTAACAGAAAATGTAACGGTTGGATCAAATGAGCGGTTAAAATAGAATTTATGTACCATTTGGACTAATAATTTAATTTAGGGACCAAAATGTACACCGCATACAAGTTTGAGGACCATTCTCGCAATTTACCCAACCTAAAATGAAACACAAACTCAACCAACTACCATTGTACTCCAAGGTAGAGATCTCTTTTGGGTTGGGCTCAACATTCACGTAAAAACAAGAAACAGTGATAATTTAAACTACTCTAATATACAAAGAGACGGATCCAACTCGAATAGCATTGGATGAATACTAATTTGCAGATAAATATTTTTACTATTGAGCTATAGACCCGTTGGCTGTGAAGGAGAAGTAATACACACCAGCAACTGTTAAAGCGTGACTTTGGAGCATATCTTTCAAGCTGGACGAACACTTTGTCTCACCTCACCTTTTATTTTTTTGCTTGTTACCAAATTCTCACATAAAATCTTCTATTGAGGACCACGTGAATCACATTAGGTAGGTCCAAATTCCAAACATCCCGACCATAGAACAGTGTGTGTTACAGGAACTTAATAAAATCATATAAATTGAAGAAAGGTCCCAAAGGAAGGGAGACAATGGACCCCCAAAAAATAAAAGTTTAGGGTGGTGGTTTGGTGGTGGATTATCTACTTTCTTCTGCATAATAAATCACCAAAAAGCATATGCTCTGTCACATTTTCACCTCTTGTTAGAATTGAAGAATAAATTAATTTAATAATTTTGATCTCTTTATAGTGGCCACAGCCCAAAATGCGCTATGTGAGGAAGTTTCCTAGGGTTTTTTTTTTTTTTTTTTCCTTTCTTTTCACCATTTTTCCCATTGAAGGTAGGCTGGGTAGTGAAAGGCTTTTCAACTGACTAACTCAGGCAGAGCTCATCGTATACGTCAAGTATCATAATGCAAAGAAGCTTCTTACTTATTTAGGTACTGCCCTTTTTCTATCCCACAAAAGGGCCCAAGAAAAGAAAGAAAATAGCTCCTTCACTTTTCTTTTTATATACTTATTTCCGACATGCATGGAACTTTTTTTATTTATTTGAAAACCATTTTTAGCATATTTTTGGTTGGTGTAACTTATAAACATATTAAACAAGGTAATCTCCCATAATTATATTAAAATAACACAATTATTAAATGTATATATATATATTTTTAATATAAACGATATTCTACGATAATCTAATTTAAGCTATAAAGAAGGATTTGAACTCGGGTGTAGAGTCCACTCTAACCAATTTCACTAAGCTTATATATTCACTATTCGTTGCACTTTCATATTAGCGGCTTGACGCAAGCAATTGATACCTGAATCAAACCCGATCTCTTATTTTCTTTTGTTTTTTAATCATTTTGGCTTAATGTTTTTTTTTTCTTTTTCGGTAAACGAAATTCCCTTCTTTTTTCTTCAATTTTTAAAACCATACCAACCCGCACAGCGGAGAAAGCCCAATTGGGCCAGCTCCGATTCTAAACCGGTAGTTGGTTCTTACGCATCGTATCGCATTCGCATTTCCCCGTACAGTTCGGATAGGTTTTGACTTAACCACAAGCTACAAGCAGACCCCAACCAACCCCTCATATATTCCCATACAACTCTCTCTCACTCTCTCATACAACTGATACACTCTGTCTCTCTCTCTCCTTCTCTCTTCCTCTGAGCCCTTTTCAGCTATTGAAAATGAGCTCTCAGATTTGCAGATCCGCTTATAGGGCTGCCAGGTCCTTCCTCTCTGCTGCTCCTAAGAGCTCTCGTTTCTACTCTGGTAATGTTTCATTGCTTTCATTTCCACTCTGTTTTTAGCTTTGCTACGTGCTTGTTTGGTTTTGATGAAATGTTTGGTCCTTCCCGTAAATTTGGAGCTAGATCGATGATCTGTGAAATCACCATCTGTTTGTTTATATGGAAGCGAAAATTCGAGCTTGACCAGGAAATGAGTAGATTGGATTGTTTGGTTTGAGCTTTTACTTTTCAACGCGAACTACTTTCCAGGATTGCTTTTCCGTCAAAACTGAAAAAATATACTTTTCCATGCAATCATTGTTTTTGTTTATTGACAATTACAATTGGGTTTTTGCAATTCCTTCTCTTCTTTGATGATTGATCTGTTTCTGGATTTGACATCATCGATCCACGTCCGGCATCAAGCGGCCGATCTTGTGGGTCCCACCTACCAACGGTTGATATGTCAATTCTTAGATTTTGATTTTATGATTGATAAGTCTGGATCTTTTCATGTTATGATTGATTAGGCAGTAGCTACATATCATGATCAGTACTCTAACAATCCAACGGTTGAAAAAACAAAAGTTTCATCGACTAATTAAATAGCACCCTTCCTATATTAGTGTTAGATTTATGTATATATATTATGATGTTGTGCTTTTGTTAGTACCTTTATATGTGTTGGGTTTTTCCCACTTGTTTATTTTTACCCACGACAATTTGGGATGATATTTGTGTTTAATCGTGTACCTTGCATTTTGCAGAAGGGCGAGCTGTAGCTTCTGCTGCAGCAGTAACCTTGAGTTCAAAGGTGCCTGTCTTTGCTTCAAATTTTGGAAGAGCTGGTTCCGAAAATGTGTCTAGAGGATGGATTTCAGGAGCTCTTGCCCTTCCTGCTGCAGGTATTGAAAAAATCAAACACAATTTCCATTTTCCTTTTCTTCTTTTTACCATGGTATGATTTTTTGTTTTTTAAATTTGCTCATCTAGACCAAGATCATGCGATCTTCTACAATAATCATTTTAATTGTCCTAAAAGTAACGATATAAAATATTTATATGCTGATTTGTAAACAGGATCCTGTTTTTTGGATCGTTAGATTTGCTTTTGAAAGTGGGACCTCTGTTTTTGTGATGCTATATAAACATTTCTTTTTTAAAGTGAGAGCAAAGGGGAATAGGAAAGGAGACGATGGTTTAGCAGTAAAATGTATCTGATCTCAAAATTTGTTGTCCATAAGTTTGGGCCAACATGAAGAGGGGCCTTGTCCCTTGCCAAAGTTTCAGTATTGTGGCTTCCCGGTCCTCTTCAACAACAACCATACTGTGCTTAGCTAAAGCATAGAAAAGGGTTGGAATATTTTTGCTTGGGATGTTTTCTTGACTTGACTTTCTTCCTTGGTTTCTCCCGACCCGACATTGCAGTTGGATCCCCGAACATATGTTATCTATCATCAAACTTCTGCACTGATCAAATTTTATGTCATTCTTCCATTATTAAAAGAATATCTTTGCAATAGCATGCCCTGATGTATTCTTTTGATTGCAGTCTTTACAAACTATGATCCTAACACTTCCTTTGGTTTCTTTTTTCTAATTTCTATAGCTTACATGCTCGTCGACCAGGAGGTTCATGCTGCAGAGGTACTTTCAATACCTTATGTTCCCATTTTGCTCATTGTTGATTAATATTTCTTTTCTTTCTTCTCACAAAGCTTTTCTTCTGTCATCAGTTGGAACGCACTTTCATTGCTATAAAGCCAGATGGAGTTCAAAGAGGACTGGTAACCATTTGACCTTGGTTTTATTCCGCTGAACCTGAAGTATGGCTGACACCTTTTGTACCTTATTTGTGCTAAGCCTTTTATTTTCTTTTATTCCAGATTTCAGAAATCATATCCCGATTTGAGCGCAAGGGTTTTAAGCTTGTAGGCATAAAAGTAGTTGTTCCTACAAAGGATTTTGCACAGAAGCATTATCATGATCTGAAGGAAAGGCCATTCTTTAATGGTCTATGTGACTTCCTTAGCTCAGGACCTGTTATTGGAATGGTTGGTAGAACTAGAATTCACCTCAATATGACAAACCTTCCATTTGGCCAAACTCATTTTTCGCGAACTCTTACAGGTCTGGGAAGGAGAAGGTGTGATCAAGTATGGTAGAAAACTCATTGGAGCCACAGACCCACAAAAATCAGAACCAGGAACTATCAGAGGTGATCTAGCTGTTGTTGTTGGAAGGTAATGATTTTGCCCTGCAACTCTCTAATTCTAACTTTTAGACTGGAGCAGCTAAATTGAGCTGGTGTTACAGTTCTGCTGCATGTATCACTTTGATCTCACAATCTGTTTATGCTTTTGCCATGCAGAAATATCATCCACGGCAGCGATGGGCCGGAGACTGCCAAGGATGAAATCAACTTGTGGTTTAAGCCAAATGAGTTGGTTAGTTACACCAGCAATGCAGAGAAGTGGGTGTATGGAGAGAACTGATTGAAGTTTTTGTTTACTGTGATCTTCCGGCAATGTAGGTCCCACGTGAAAGAGTGGGGAAAGTAGAGGTTATTGTTAGAATAAAATTGTTTCCATTGAGGTGAGTGAAATTGTTTGCTGCTATTTTGTACCCTAATCAATGAATATCTTCACCGATTTCAAATAATCCTTTACCTCAGTTTTGCTTCATGTAACTGCAGTCTGCAGAGATGTGTTTTACTTGATTTACTTCTTTACTTTTCCCCTAGTTTGAGGATTGGCATGAAAATTCATGTATGGAAATGTTAAATTTTAATAGCTAAAGAAATGTTGTTTAATGCCATTGAAAAAGATCTTGGGTTCAAGTCCTAGCATTCGTGTATTGTGTGAGTTTAGTATATTTTTGCCCCTCTTAAAAGGAAATATCCTTTAAAAAAAATTAAAATTAAAATTAAAAAAACAGCAAAAAAAAGAAAAGAAAAGGGTCCATTGGTTTTTTTATTTTCATTAATTTTTTTCTCCTGAGCAAACAAGAAGGGTCAAACATGTGCTAATGTTAAGAAAGAGCTGTCTGATTAGATACACTCCTAACTAAATCCAGTTTCCTTTTTCTTTTGAATTAAAGATAAAAGGCAGTAATAATCATAGCCATGGAACCTTGCTGTTCTTTGAACAACCAGGAAACCCAATTGAATAAAAATAAAAATAGTAATCCCATTAGGAATTGGACAAAAGAGTTATAATTTTTGGTGTATGTGGGATCAAAGCGCTAGTGAACAAAAGCGACTTATGAAGAAGCGCTTTCAAACATGCTTCCACAATTTAGGATTCTTAATGAAGGCACTTACAAAAGTATCAATCAAAATCAAATGTGACAATTTTTATATGCATTGTATGGCATATATGATTGTCTAATTAATATTGATTTTGTTAAATCAACCACAAAACACATTAGACTAAGAAAATTCAAAATTAGAACATAAAATCATAATCATTACTAAGTAATATTGATCTTTATCAATATCAAGTTTTATGATTTTATCCAATCAAATTTTTTTATTTACATAAATATATATATATATTTTTTAACACTCATATCATAATTTACCAAGACAATGACAATCTATGCGATTAAGAAATTCTATTTTCGGTAAGAATGATCATACATATGCTATTTTTAGTAAAAATGATCGTACAGATAACGTAACCGAACCACCCTAGCCAAGCCAAGCCAAGTCATTACCTTCTCAATGACAACGTACCACAGTAGCTAGTCACTGCTCTATGCCACGTCAGTACACGACTTACTCCAAGCCACGGTAGTTCCAGACCAGCCCAAAAGGACATGGACGCTTTATAAAAATCAAGTTAATTATTATCTCCCATTGGATTCGGAATTGACGTCCACCGAGAAAACCCACAGCTACTTGACAGCCTTTCCTTCCACTATAAATAGTAGACCATCATCTCTCAACGCGTATTCCTTTTCACAAAACACGAAAATTGCTCTCTACTCGTCCCCCATAAGCCCTAACCCTAATTTCGTTCAGAATCTCTTCCCGATTTACGATTCTCGATCAAATTTCTGCTCTCTAAAGTTCGGTAAGTTCTCCTTGTTAAATCTGTCTTTAATATTGTATTAATTAGCGCATAAATTTTGCACTTTTTTCAGCCGAATTTTTTGAGACCTTTTCTGTTTGGTTATGAAAAATCCAGCAAAAAAATTGGCTCTTTGTTATGTAATTTCGGTACTTTAGTTTTTTTTTTTCTTTTTCTGAACGAATACTTAAGCTGAGATTTAATTGTGTTTTCTCTTTCGGAATCTTATTGCTTTCTCAGCAACCAAGCAGTATTATTGGTGTATTTTGAACTTCGTTTGTACCTATTATTGCAAACTCCGTCTCATCTTATAATGTTTAAATATGAAACCTTTTTTTCATGATTGGTTGGTTGATATAAGCATCTAGGATTTTTTTTTTTCAGTTGTTTTTGCTGTCAATTTTTATGTGTAGACTTCTTGTTATGTTTAAATCAGATGGCGACTAAACCACTTACAACTGAAACAATTGCTCTGACTGAGAAGAAGATGGACATGACATTAGGTATTCTTTTAAACCCCCGCCTGTTGTGTTTTTTAAATTATCTTTCATTGTATTCTTTATCCTTGATGAGCTAACGTGTGATAATGTGTGATATATAGATGACATTATTAAAATGTCGAAAGTTGCTCCAAAGGGTAAGAAGCAGCAGCGAAGGGCTTCGGTAAGTTCCTTTGTTTCTCTCTTTTTCATATTTTAAGAGAAAACAACTGTTACTGAAATATTCTCGTAGCACAAAATTGTTGAATAGTATCAAATGTCTCTCCATCTGCAGAATAAAGCCCAGAATTTTGTAAAAGGTGCTGCTCAAGATAAACCAGCAAAGCTGCTGCGCTTTATGGACGCAAGATCTTCCATTAGACAGGTGCGTGAATGATATTGCTGAGGTGAATTCTATTTTTAATTATTTTGTGCATTGTCACTAACATATTGTCTCGTTATTTGGTTCCAATATGTTAATCAGGGGGTTCTAGCTCAGAGAAGGTCAAATTTCCAGGGGAACCAATTTCCCATTGCAGCTGAGGCTGCACGAAAGGCAGCAGTTGCTCCTCTTCGCAATAGAGCTTTTAATCGTAACCGGGTACCTAACTGGAAAGCAAGGTATTAACTTCTAGTTTTGGAAACTTGCAATGCGTTTTGGTTTTTAGTTCTTAATTGGTGGCGGCTCCCAATAATTGGTACCTAATTGTATTGATTGTGAATTTACTTTATTACAGGTAAATATTGGTGTTTCTATATTAGTGATGACCTTCTGCCATTTGCTTCGGATAAAACATTTCAACTCCCATAATTGTGGAACACCTGCATATATTTTGTTTATTCGGCAAGAAGTCAATTTGGGAGTGTTTCAAAGTGTTGATTGTTTCTGTAGATGCCATCCAGAATAGATACCTGCATTATAAATTCTCAATTTGCGATCTGCAAAGTTACCATATGTTGAGTGGTGCATATCTCAAATCATTATGGACATTTTTACAACTGGAGATTTGTGGGGTTGAGTTCACTGGTCGGTAATGGGATCACAAGACTTGGGCAGGGATAAGATTTGCAAGATACGGAAAAAAGTGAAATCAGTTTGATTACTTGAAGTATGTAGCACGTAGCTTGAGCATTATGTAACGTTGGATAGAGCATGTACTGAGGGCTAGTAACTGTTATGCATTCTAAGTGGCTCAGTGTTTGATAGGATTAACTTGTTGACGTGTTCTTCTATGTCGAGTGGGTGTTACTGTAGTTTCCCTAACGGGTTTGGAAGTTAGCACATGTTCCTTGGCTTTGAATTAAAGATATCACCATCTCCAGTTTTTCAGTTCATTCTGAATATGCTGGCTTTCTGCAAGTTATTAAATCACTAGTCCTTCAGATGTGATTTATAGGTCCAGCTTATTGACATGTTTTTCTATGTCGAGTGGGTATTACTGTAGTTTCCCTAAAGAGTTTGGAAGTTGGCACATGTTCCCTGGTTTTGAATTCAAGATATTACTATCTCCTTGTTTTCAGTTCATGCTGAATATACTGGCGTTTCTGCAAGCTTTTAAATCACTAGTCCTGGCATGTGATAGGTCCATCTATTCTACCCATTTTGCTTTAATATTTTCTCTTCAGTTGACCTTGCAAATACGTATTAACAATGTCTATGATCTGGGAGGCAACATTGGAGAGTTCTTCTCCTTTGTGATGAGCCATAGGGTTTTCGGGAAGCTTCTGTCTCATGGAACTTTTCACTTTTTCTAGTTTCTGCTGACTGATACTTACACCTTCCTCCTCTTTGTTTCCTGGGGTATTTATTGCCTGCTGAATGGATGGTTGAGTCTCCTCTGCTTTAAGGTGCAATGGGTTGGAATTAAAGTGGATAATTGCACAACCAAACATCAGTTGCAGATTACAAAAGAACAAACTAAGCAACAGTTGTGTTTCAGGTTTTTTGTGTATAGAAATTTTGTTAAATGGGATAACAGAAGGGGATTAATATTCAGTTGATGAATGTCGAGTAGGGGCCAAGCCTTCTGCCCCTTTGTTGTTTTCCAATTCTTTTAGTGGTTGGAAGCTGTGTCCTGTAGTATGTTTTGTGGTCTACAAGTGGTTGGGGAACCATAACTTGTCGTTCAACAGAAGCTCCAGTGGCTTCCACTCTCGATGTGTTTGCCTGCTTAAGCTGGGATCAGAAATTCCTTGGGGAAGGCATTTTACCCATTTGACGAATGGGATGTTCATTTAGTTTAATGGCAAATGAACCCCTGTTGTGATTCATCAATTCTGCTGCCATGTGAAGGTGTTTTGTTGAGGGTTTCTGTGAGGAATATGTTTGCTTGGTGAGGCTTGAATTCAGATGAAGGTTTGTGGTTAGAAGTACCTTTTGCAGACTAAAAAGGAGCCACACTGCTGAGAGAACATCATTTTCCTACAACTGTTTTTTCCTCTAATGGTTTGTCGCATTAATTGGATATGTTTAGAATTGTGATGGTAAGGCACTTTAACCTCTCATCCAGTTGAATGCATATCTGCTCGTGATCCCCTTGCAATGACAACCTCTCATCCAGTAGAATGCATATCTGCTCGTGATCCCCTTGCAATTACTTGGTGTTGGTGTAGGCGTATTGATAGCCATCATCTCTGTTGTCTAAGTTAGCTAGCTTTTTTAAGACACATGGTATTCAATTCTTCAACCATTTTTTCTATTTCTGGATGCAGGGTTGGTGCTCCAATTCTTCAGAGAAGGGCTGGAAATGTTGGCTACGGTACTAAGGTATTCTTTCTTACTTAATGGTGACCTTTAGATTTTTTTCCCTTCAACATTATCGAGTGTTAGTGGCTTGTGTGGTTGAAGAGTCCTGGTGGTTAATGATTGGCTTTCTTTGGTCATGGTTGAGTAATCTTTAATGAGTGTGAGTTGAATAGTCCTGATGGTATATGATTTCTTTGTTTGGTCAATGACATTGTGGTTTCTAAAAACTTGTTCATTGGGTGTAGCAATCCACCAATTTGGTGGAAGCTTTAAGATTCTTTGGAGTATAAGGAACCAAATTGTAGTTTTTGTTTACACTCTGGATATTACACTTTGGAGTTCCTTTTGTGAAAGTAAATCATTGTGAGAAAAGAAATTGATTTTGACTGGTATTATTAGTGGTTCATCTGGAATCTGAATATATGCCATTTGATCTCTGTTGCTTATGAAGTTGGTGTTTGGTGTGCAGCTGCCACTTCCGCAACAGCAGCAGCAGCAGCTTCGGCAGCAAGAGAATGCACTTCCTAAGCAGAGGCCTCAAACACTCGATTTGCTCTTTGCAAACATGAAGGAGCAAAGGATGAGGGCCCAACCACGCCAGAACAATGCCGTACCTCGCAACATTAGGGGTGTCCAGCAGAGGCCCCCTTGGAGAAGAGGCGGACGATTTGGCAACTGATTCATACACATAATGTGCCAGCTAGAAAGGGTTTTTCTTCTTTTTTTCCTTGGTTCAAGAAGACAAGTGCTGGAATTGAATGTCTACTTTGTCTAGATCCCAATGTGTAGCTGATGAGGGTTCATATCCAAAATATATTGTGGCCGTCCGACTTTTGTTGCCTTTATTTTTCCATTTTTATGACTTTGGAAGACTTTGTTTTCGATCTTGTTTCATTCACTCTCACAATGTGTATATATATGGTAGCAGTCGCTTCTGTTACGGACAACTGTGTAATTCATGCTTTCAAATACCATTTTTTCTTGGTATAATCCATGTTTTTATAATTTTCTGATGTCTCTTTCACCCTCAACATCTTGTTATCGTGTTCGATTGTGCTGTTGTTTCTTGTTATCCGTTCGATTGTGCCAATGTTTCTTTTGGTGCAATTCACGTTTGAATTTCTGGTCTCTGAAAGTAGGTGAGTTCTTCGAGTGTTCTCCAATGTTGGACAAGGTTTCAGTAACCGTAAAATATTGTTCTTAGATGCTAGTGCAATATGATTATGCTAAGCGCAATATGATTTTAATCTGAGCTTCCTTCTATATTCAACTGCTCAACAGTTGATATTTCCATAAGCAAACTAGATTATAAATTGATATCAGATTTGACTGTTTAACTGCCAGAAAGTGACATTCCGTTCTTAACTAACAAGAGAATGAATGGAACGCAGATTTGACTGTTTAACTGCCAGAAACCTCCCATGAGCTCTCAAAATCAACGTGGACGGTGCATGGAACACAGCCACCAAATCAGGTGGGGTTGGAGTGGTGGTTCGTGATTCAACAGGGGCCTTCATTGCATGAAGGGCACGGAAGTTTGATAATGTTTTTTCAGCTTTACAAAGTGAGGCCTTGGCAGCACGAGAAGGTGTGGTTTTGGCGATCGAAAGGGGTTTAACTAATATCTGTTTTGAGAGTGATTCTCTCTAGATCGTTACGGCACTTGGATGCTCATCTTTGGATAGATCTTTCATCGGCCCTATCTTAGAAGACTAAGTTTTTGTTGTTACAGATCACTGGAGAAGGCTTTAATCATGTCCATCAGAATGCAAATGAGGCTACTCACCGCATTGCTCGCTTTGCTTTACACCTTGGAACACTCATCTCTTGGTTCGAGGAACCTCCAGACTTTCTAGTTGATGTTTTATTTGAGGATTGTAACAAGTAGTACTAGTTACGCTTCCTATTAATAAAATCCTATCACTATTCTCTCAAAAAAAACAAAAACAAAAACAAGAGGATGAAGATAAATGATTAAAAATATCAAACATACTAATTCCTTGGCTCTGAGTTGTTGGTATGTACACAAGTATATAAACCATCCTAAAAAGAAAGTAAAAACATCTATGAATTGCGTGGAGGTACTTGAAAAAGAGGAGGCTCAGTTAACTTTGTATTTGGTTCTCTTTTTTTCTGCAGCAGCAGCCCTATTTCCAAATAAATTGAGATGAAAAGAAAAGTAAAAAAGAAACACAAAAATGTTATCATCGACCCTCTTGCTCCATTTCCTTTATAAAGCCCAAGGAAAATGTTCACAGGTGCAAGCACAATCACCAGTCTCCCCACCCAATGATGGATCTTGTTCCAGTAGTCTTGGGCTTTGCTGGTACTGGATGGCCTCACAATGAATTGGCATATCTGATCAAATCAAAGACAACCCCAACAAACAAGGGGAAAAAAAAAAAAAAACAGAAAAAAGATATTCATTAGTTTCGAGAAGAGCACATAACTTCGGTTGCACGGATAAATACTCTTAATCTACAAACCCCTGTGGAACCGAAAATCATAGTTAAGTAGGACTTTGATGAATATTTTGTATTATTTTGAGAGGTTTAAGAGAAGGGGAAAAAAAACACCTGAAGAACACTGAGTGCGAGGATAGCGAATCCAAGGACTCTGTGGGAATTAAAGTCGGCATGGATGAGATCGTAGAGTGTCCTTCCAACAGCCACAGCAGCAAGACCAACAAAGAAGCCCACAAACTGAACTGATGAATGAAGGTAGTACCATAAAGGCTCATACTGCCTAAAATGTCTGGCTATAGGAACTCCAAATGGAATGATTATGCCCCATCCAGTTATAGCCAATATTCCATGGGTCAGCTTCATGCTTGTGCTGTCTACAAAACCAAGATATATAGCACCTGCATGCATGCATATGTACTATTAATTCAATTTCAAATTTGGATAATATTGGTTAATGATCATGTTGAAAAGAAAACCCCTAATATATAATGGAATTGTGTGGCGACGATGGGGTTGGAAGATTCGATATTAGACAATCACTAGGCTCCATAAGCTTAAATTATCAAGGAAATAAGCCAATAATGTATATCAAGCTAACAGTTACGTCATTTACATGGAGAAGCTGACATGTAGACATAGAGAAGCATATAGGTTAAGGCTCCATTATGGGAGTTTTAGAACACTGTCATATACAGAAAAATACAATTTCCCCAAAAACTTAAGGCTGTCTGAAAATGAGCTAACAATGTATGTCAAGCAAATAAATATTCACGTGTGTATGAGAAATGAATTGACAAATGAACCAACCTCTGGAGAAGTCAACTGCCAAGGCGCTTCTGTATTTATGCTTCGGCAGGATATTGTTCTCACCAGGCTTGCCAAACCCGCAAGCAAATAGAAATGGCTGCCGATTGAGACGTTGGGGAAACTGGAGTTGAAACCCCAGGTAAATTATTTTGTCCTTGAGAACAATGGTAGGTGTAACATTGGTGAATTTCAAGTCACCTTTTTCTGGTATCACTTCTTCACTGGTCATACGTCCACTTAGAAAATACTGTTTTACCGTGCCGGATTTACCATCGTTGTTCATCCACCCTACCACCGCACTCGAACTGACCATCATCCCGTCCTTCGACACCCCGACCGAGATCCAATTATTCTCATGTATCCCCATTAGTATCACGGTAACAACGGCGTCTTTATCCTGATGAAACTGTCACGACATACCTTGCGACGTCATGTCATGCGGTCTTAAAAAGTAATTAATTGATTAAGAGTGAAAATGAAATGTGAAATGAGATGATGGTGATCACTTACGCTAATGCTGTAGCCGTGCCAATCAAGAGTTGAACAGATGGATTTAGGGATATCATGGTAGGGTGGAAGAAGAACATTTGAATTTGTTGTACAAAAATTAGGCACTACAATAGTTGTTGCATCATTCCGACCAGCATTGACCAAGCTCTTCTTTGGCTCTAATAACAATATCATCATCATGTATATGAATACATCGGAAAATCTTAATATCAAGTAATTTGAGTTCCCCATGATCACCATTTATGATCAAATGAATTAGAATAAAAAAGAAAGGGGAAGAAAATTTATATTCTGTGAATTTGCATGTTGATCATGATGAAAAAAAATCTATAAATAAAAAGAAAGATATGACAAACTTAAATAAATTTAATTTTTTTTTCCCCATTTTCTTTAAAATATACTTTATGATGTTGGAAATGAAATGCCAGTTTATGAAGAAAACAGGGTTTGAATTCGAACATGGATGAAGACGATCGATGGTTGAACTCAATGTAGAGTGCACAGTGTTTCCCGCCATTTTGCTTCCAAGAGATGGTAGCATTGTCCGACGTCCACTAAATTTCCTGCACCTCTCATGACCGCAAGCTGTAACAACCAGAGAGATATAGAGTAGAACTGGTCAACGAGGTCCTACATTTTGTCCTCCTAATAATAACCAAATTACATAATCCAAACACAAAGATACCGATTGGAAATTATAATACATATAATGCTTATACCTAATTTAACAAGTGATATGCAATTACTCAACCGTTTATAATTTGTGTGAGGTTGTTTCGGTCACTTAGTAGTGCTGAGTAAAAAAATAATAAATTCAGTTATTCAGTATTGTCACGTGACATGAACAATTCCGCACAAGTCAAAACGATTCCCTTTTTTTTCTCTACGAATTCTTTTAAGAATTCTTTTAATAAGGAAGATTTATGTTTTGGCTTCTCTACACAGCCAATGTTATTGAAGAAAATGTTTCTTTTTGTGATTATTTTCATTAAATGGTGGACCTAGTCTTCCTTCCAAATACATGGACGTTACTAAACTTCCATACCTGTCGCTGGTCTTGTCCCAACTCATAACGTCTAATAACCACCTCTCGTTCCTCATCTTTATCACCACAAAACCCATACACACAAACACAGAGACCTCCATTGGTCCATTACAAATTATAGTCTATAGCTTTGTTCTTTACTCTTGGTGGGTACAAACTTCGATCGAACCCATTTCAGAAATGACTTTAATAAACCTCAGCTCCCTATCCCCATGGCTCTCTCGTCTCTCTCACTCCTCTCCACCACTCCCCATTATCACCACCAACGCAACCAACGCCTTGCTGTTCAGAATCCAAACTACTTCCATCAACTTCTCCAAGCTCCTCACAACAAAAGCGTCATTGGGTGAGAGCGAAAGTGGTAGTGGGTTGGCAGAGGACTCTGTCTCCGAGTTGTTAGATGATGAGTTGCTTAGTAAAGTTTCAGGTGCTAAGGACGCCCAAGAAGCACTCCAGATGATCGCAGAAATTACTGGGAGAAATGGTGGTTTTGTGAGTGCTTCTGATTGTTGTGCTATTGTATCAGCTGCTCTTAAAAGGAACAACCCTGACTTGGCTCTCTCTGTTTTTTATGAAATGCGTGCGAGTTTTGATCAAGGTATTGGTTTGGGTTTTAACATCAGTTGCTCTTGTGTTTGGAAGACTAACATTGTTTTTCATCAAAACTCAACATTCCAATTTTCAATTGGATTTCAAAAAAAGAATGGGTTTGTCTATTTATGTTCATCTATGCAAAGCTTGCCTTGCTGACAGTATTGCTGAATGGTAATCTAGAATACATACAACTTATGCCAAATGGGAGTGTGTGTTTGTAAGAAATTTACTACTGAATTCCATTTCTAAATTCATCTGTTGTTTTTAGTACATTACTTGTGGGAAATTAACTAGGGGCATTGTTCTGGGGCAGGTGTTAATGAAAATGGCCCTCTTGTTGAGAGGTGGAAGTGGTCCAGACCAGATGTACGCGTATACACATCATTGATTCTGGGTCTAGCTGCATCACTGAAAGTTTCTGATGCCCTTAGGATGATCAACAATATTTGCCGAGTAGGAGTATCTCCTGCTGAGGAGGTAAAAACATTTCTTTTTTTCTTTGTTTTTTTGCCTCTTTCTTTCAGCATTTGGTTTTTCCCCGAGCAATTACATTTGTATTTTATAACGAAACTATGATAAACTCATAATTGCCAGCTTTAACTGCCCCTCACTTGTTTCTGTTGGCTGATGTCGGTTTTAAACTATTAATTGATTGGTTTTCAATTTTGGACACTTGAAACCAGTAGTCAGGAAATAAGACACTCAAATCATTGTATGTACTTTAATTGTCTTCTTTTCCTTTATTCAATTTGTCTTGGACACATGTGAAAAACATCTGACTGGCTTTAATGTGGTTTTCAGGTCCCATTTGGGAAGGTTGTTAGGTGTCCAAGCTGTATGATAGCTGTTGCTGTTGCACAACCACAACATGGTATTCAGGTATGCATGTCAAAAACCTGTGAACTCATTTTTGAGGAATACATGAGATTGGATGCTTTGTTCAAAGCAATGGTACTCATGCCACAAATCTGGTGCAGATAGTGTCGTGTGCAGAGTGCTGCTACCAATACGAACTTATTTCTGGCAACATAGCTAGTATTGAGTCAGAAGAAATCAGGTGGGTTTATTTATCTGCTTTTTTTTAGCTGGTTAATATTGACTCTCTGTAGTTTCTCTATGTTTGAGAACATGAGCAAGAGCATTATCCGTAACCAGTGTATGCACGATGATCTTGCTCTGAGTTCCTCAGAGAGCTACGGATTAATATGATTTATAACAGTTATACATTGTTTAGCAGAGACTTGTGAACCTGATTACAGTGTCATTTATTGGAATACACATCAAATTTATCACATGTTAATTCTATGTCAATCACACAGCTAATATATGTGTGGTGTTGATCCTGGGATATTGACTTTTTCTAAGGATCTCCTCCTGCCGAACGCAGCATGGATGTTCCAGCTTGGAAAAGGGGGCTACGATTCCTGCAAATAATGAAGCAAAGTGTTCCTGCTGCTGTTCACTCCATTGTGGTATGATATTATTCATTATGAATGTTCAATTTCCCATTTTATATCCATGAAATTCCACCTATATCATATCTATGTTGTTGTTGATCATCATTTTCCCTCTCCTTTTTCAGGTTCAAACCCCTTCTGGTATGGCTCGTACAAACAGGTTTGCTACTGAAACAGTTGATCTCCCAGCACAGGAAGGAGAAAGGGTAACTATTGCTCTAGCAGCTCCATCAAGTGTTTACAGAGAGGTGGGCCCCTTAAAATTTAGTCCTAAGGCTCCCAACTTTTATCCTGGGGAGCCTATCTGCCTGACTAACCATGAAGATGGCCGGGAGTCAAAACTATTAAGAGCCCCTATAAAAGACGGAGGATCTTCGCTAACAAACCCCTCCATCCTTTTTCCAATTGTTGCTGTTTTGGCTTCTGGAAATGCTGCCTCTGGAGTTATAGACCCCAGCCTTCCCCTATTCCTTCCAGTTGCGGCAGTGGCATCTCTTGCTGTTGGAGTTACTCTGAACACATTGGTTTTCCCCCAATTGAGTCGTGTAAGCAGTAAGCTAGTAAATTTATTTTTTTCCCATTATAAGTGTAACTTGTGATACCCAAACCCCCATCCTCGCCCTTCTGAAAAGGGAAACAAAAAAAAAAGATCATTGTTAATTGAAATTTCAGGTCCCTTGCAATTAGTATTTGGTTTCTTCAACCCCTTCACAAGTAATGAGGGTCTAACTTTTCTTTAGGTACGCTAGATGTTTGAGGATTATGCAAGTAGTTCTGTTTACTCAATCTAACATGGTTTGTAATGTTTACATATATTCCATTAAGGACATTTCTTGAACAACTCAGAAATGTATGTTGTTCATAATATACTTGCTTGTTTTGTCAGCTTCCTCGGAGATTGGTGGATACAGTTGCTATCAAGCAGCAACTTTTATCTCAATATGACACACTCCAATCTCGTATAAAGAGCCTAAAAGAAGCTGCTGAGAAAGAGGTAAGCCTCCATGCTAGTTGTGACTGTGATTTATTAAACTTTACAGTGGAACATCCTACATGCATGAAGATTTTTGTTGATTATTTTGTCTAAAAAGTGAGTAGCTATGTGATCATAAAAAAGTGGCCTAATCTCTAGCAATCTGAACATAAAAAGGGTTATTCAACAATTTTGTGGCAGAAATCACGTCTTGCCCTTTTCCTTTCATGCATAATTAACTGAGTGGATTGAAGATATAAGAAAGATGTTCACTTATTTCCTGTGCAGGTCTGGATGTTGGCTCGGATGTGCCAACTTGAGAACAAAATTTTCGCCGTAGGAGAGCCTTCTTATCGGTGAAACTCTCTAACATTATTGTTCTTCCTCTCTTAACTAGTCGTATGATTAGTTGAAATTATTTTATGCTTGAATGTCTTTTTAGTGATGTAGCAAATAACGAGTTAGCATCGGCCTCTGCTTTCAACTTCACTAGTCTGAAACAAATTTGTTTTTCAATATCTAGTGCTCGAAGAAGTAGAGTCAAAAGGGTTCGAGAAGGCTTGGAAAATTCTCTCAGGGGACGGATTGAACTTATTGACAGCTATGCAAGAGTACGGTTTTGTCTTTAGACACAACTTAACCCCCCCTCCCCTCTGAATGTTGTCGACTAATATAGCTATGCTGTCCACTTATCAGATTTCTTCAATGATAGAAATTGAGGTAGAATTGGACTCTGATGTTCTTGCTGCTGAAGCAGCAAGCAATGTGGTAAGCTCAAATTAATTACATAGTTCCTTCCCTTTGATATGCCTTTATACAAGCTAACTAGGTCATTCTTATTTGCAGGAAAATATTGCTGAACAGATACAGCAAACCATGGAGCTAGAAAATCTTGAAGAGGCATCTCCTGACTTTGCATTAACCAAAAAATAAAGAATTTATAATATTCATTCATAAAAGTAAAAGAAAGAATATTATTTGGTTCATGCATTTGTTTGCTAATCATATATACTTTTCTCTGCAGAGATGGAGAATACAAGTTGAAGCAAATGATGAGGCAGAAAGACTTCTTAGTTCCCAACCGATGCCCACAGAACAGGTTTAGGAACCAAAATAATGAAGTAAATGATGAAGCACATGGTGATAACTCCCAAAATATCTCTTTGGTTGAATCAATCAAAGGCCAGAACCAAATTTCTATCACATTCCATGAAACAATGCTGAAGGATATAGGACGTTTGAGAAGCTCTGCCCTGGCATGACTATGTGGAAAGAGCTTGGTCTCTTCAGGTGCTGCTTGTTCATGTCCTGCTGAAAATCATCTAACTTCGGTGGTTTGATTTATGAAGGCATTTCATGTCTATAGAGAATAAACTGACAGTGTCATTGAAATTTCCAATTGATCACCACATTGTAAGTGTTGCAAGAAAGCTCCCATTTGATATAGATAAAGTTTTTATTTCTATTTTTGTGGACATTACTGTCAAAAATCTGATGCTCTGTGTGAAGAATAGATCCCTATGTTTAACTTTTAATCAACTTCGAATGCAACTAGAAAACTTTTTTTCGGATCAAAGGTTGGAACGATTCTCTAACTTCTCTTCTTTCCCTTTCGATAATCACTTGCTGGAGTCAACAAACTTACAGAGATTACAATTGTAGGTACAGACACGACAAAAATCATGTTTACAGTAATGAAAATCAGGTTTTAGAAAGCAACCTGCCCTTCTCTATACTAAGTAAGATGACATGAGATTCCAGCTAATTTTCATGTGGGAAGGCATCGATGCCACGAACCGAAGGATATCTGGCTTTGAACTAACTGCAGGGTGCAGGTTGTCTAACTTCTGATCCAATATAAGAAGGAACTTAGCAATATTAGGGAGTACAAGCTCTCTACAGTGCAAATGTAACAGAGGGACTTTCGACAGAACACTTCCTTTCTGCACATCCAGACCTGCTGGCCTCCGCAACTTGTATGGTAGCCCAGATGTTGGCTCAATATCAACGTGAGGCATTTGTTTCCATCTCCGGTGTACAAACCACCCGTACTTATAGTCGCCCACAATTGGTGTTCCGAGGGCTTCAGCACAATGGACACGGAGCTGTACAAAAATGGCAGAGTTGAAATCAGAGACAACCTAAAATTCAGTATCGGCCAATGGTTTAGGAGACAGAAACGACTCCAGAAAGTTTTACGCTCTATAGCTGCAGTATCACACTAAATCCATTGTACCTGGTGCTTCCGGCTAGTGAGTGGACGTAATTCAATCCATGAGCATCCATTTATTGTGGGACCAAGCACCCGATATTGAGTTATAGCCTTTTGGGAAGCTTCTAATCCTGATTGATGAGCCAAGATGACCCTTTCTGTCTTCCCATTGTCAAGAAGCACCTGCAACCAATGACAATATAGATACAATCACATTATTCCTTCAACACTACAAAAACCAGGAAACTGAATTTAGAGAGGGATCGAGAACCTTTGAAAGAGGAGCACAAATTAAGCCTTCCTTTTCCTTAGGAGAGCCTACGACCAATGCCCAGTACCTCTGATATCTAGCTTCACATGCATCATCCCAAGCCTAAAATTACCCAAAATCCTATCAGCCTTAAGAATAAATCTATAACAAAATTACATATGCGTAATGCTAGCAACACGAGTTATAATACCTGACACGATGATTTCCCCTTATTGAAGTCAGTATATAACCATTGCAGAAGAGAAACACTTTCTTTTGTTCTCCCCATTAAGTGGAGGCCACTGCTCTCTCTGTCAAGCCGATGAACCTATAAAATATGCAAACGGGGAAACAGAGATGAGCTAAAATGTTGGAAATGGCTACATGAATTGGGGAATAAAATAAACTCAAAGGAGAGCCGAAGAGTCCAAGACTGCTCTAGAATACAGCAAAGGTTTCTCCTCGAATTTGATTTAATATGAGTCACGGAAAACTAAAATCTTACCAACTTAGGACCTTCGTTATTACCATAAGATAATGCTGCTGCTGCCAATGCATCCATGCTGTTATGAACTGGCAGATTACCCTAACAGAATCATTACATGTACAGAAATGAAATGGTGGTCAAATTAAACAGTAGAACCCTACAACAAATGTCAAATGGCGCTCCATAGATTCTAACCTTGACCGGCAATTTCGGGGGCTTGTTCAGCACTATTATGGCAGAGTCCTGAAATATAACCAATGTATATCAGAACTAAGAAACCAAAACATCGAACAAACAAAAACTCAATAAGTGTTTAAACTTCAAAACATGCCTTGTACTTGACACGCCTCTGCATGTACTCAATCTCATCAGCATTTGGGTACAATGTTCCACTTGGTATGCAGTCAAATCTCCTTGAAACCCTACTCTCCACAATCGAAACCGGTACGTATACTCTTGCCCCTACCTCCATGACCTCACTAGGCCTAATCTATTTGCAAATTAAATTAAATTAAACCCACATCAAATTAAACACAATCAAACACACCCACAAAGCTCAAGCTACTAAACATGGCAAAAGCAAGCATCTTTACCTTTCTCATGGGTTTCATTTGCCCTTCCTTTTCAATCAAACCTCGGCATTCCATCTGAACCTACAAAATAAAATTGAATTTTAAAAATTTGAAATTTAATAAAAACGTAATTTTTGAAAAATGATAATAACACTACAGTGGTTCTCACTTACAAGGCCTTGCTTGAAATGGGACTGGATGGTAGAGTCGTAAATCCCATCGAAGTAATACTTGACCCAACTGACGGCGGTGACGCGCGAAACGACGCCGTCTTCATGCGACCTCTTCCCCGGCAAAGGGTGGCCGGGGAAGGGCGGCAACGACAGGAGCTGCCTGGGCTTCGGGCCTTCCTTCGGTGGGCCCAACCTGGCCACGTGATTCGACACCCGGATAAGCGGTCCGGCGCTTTTCGCCGGCGGAGGGCATACTCGAGAATATCCCCTCCTGGCCACGTGGCGGCAAAGCACGCGGGTGCTCCTTCTCCACATCGTTTTACATGTCGTACTGAAGGCAACGACACGCGGGAGTGAAGAAGAAGAAAGAAGGTTTGATGGGCCGAAGTGATTAGGCTTGGGGTTGGGCCTATGGGCTTTCTCTTCAGTGGGCCCAACAAACTCAATTATTTTATTTACGACAGGGAACGGTTTGTCGTATTTAGGTAACTGGGGTTGTAAACAGGTGTCTTATGGCCCAAATTGTGGGTTTAATTTAATTTATGTTTTGACGAATGAATGACGAGGAGGAGGAGGAGGAGCTGTAATGTGACATTATTAAATGGAGCGATGCAATACATAGCTAACAAGCCAGCCACGTTTGGCTTTTGCACAGTACATATTAGCTTTCAGCTATTATTTTAATTGTTATGTTCTTCATTATATCATCAAAAGGATCACAAGGTGGGTGAACTGAAATGAGATAGATGGGACCTTAATTAATTAGCTTCCTTTTCCTATACATCCCAATACAATATGTTAGACAAGTTCGAATGTAAAAAAGGATTTTAATTTGCATATCAGTGATCTCAAGTTTGAATTATCCATGACATGTTAATAGTATGTGTTCTCTGTTAATAATTTAAGCATTGATTACATTTTGAAAAATTAAACAAAACACGAAAAATGAACCAAACTGAACCTAGTACTAAAAGGTGTAAGAAATTTATACATGCACCCAATACGGCATGAACAAAGGAGAAAAGAGGTTTGCAACCTAACCATAAAAAAGTCCAAAAATTATAATGGAAGGTCACCTAAATTTTGCATGTGTGAGGTTTCTCATTGGGTTTAATTTAAAAAGAATAAAATAAACATAGAAAACATAAAAAAGAAAAAGAATGTTTATAGAGAATGTGCTAATAATAATTTCCACATGGACATTGATGCACCGTAATGATCATCTATATTAAAAATACGTTTAGGTCCTTTGAATTCTAATGAAGTTAGTGACCAAACGACCTAACTTCAATTGCAAGAATAATTTAAAGTAAAAATAAAAAACCTTTTTTAAAAAAAAATTTAATTTTTCCCCTTTTTCAACTCCATGCATGCACGTCACCTTAGTTTCCGTAGACTTTTTTGCCTTCCTGGGTGAATAAAGTACAGAACCTTCAATTATGCCTTTTAAATGGGCCGGTGGCTCCGTGTTTTATCCACTTCCAGAACATTCACGAAAAGCGGCAGGTTTTGAATTTATTTGCAATTACGTGTTCTGCACTTCCACAGAAAGCCATGCAGTTCCTTGTGATCACAGCTTCACAAAAACAAACACGTATCCACTCAAGTAATGCCAAAACTTCAAAAGGATAAAGGCCCACTTTTTTTTTTTAATTATATTTTTTTATTAGATGGTGGAGCTTTGATTGCATTGTGATTTTGGCCTTTTTAGAATGAGAGCATTCTTTTGTTTTGGCAAATGTTAGAATGAGAGCTTGGATTATTACATAATTACATAATTATGATTTTTAGTGTTTGATTAACAATGAGGGGGAGAGAGAGAGAGAGAGAGAGATCGCACTCATTGGCTCTTGAAAGGTGAATAAAAACTTTATGATTGAAGAGTTTGAGATATCTTTCTAATATCTAGAATATATTCTTCAATCCTATCCCGAAAAAATGAAGTTGAATATATTCTTGATATACTTCCTTTTTAGATCCTCTCATTTTATATGATAGAATGAGATGGTTGTAGGTTTAAAGCTTATATAGAAAGTTAATCAAATGCAATTTTTCACATATGGTTGATACTGAATTTTATGTGTGATTCTAAAACGAGTCCATTCAAATTATAACATGCGTGAATTATTAATATGTACATCTTAGTTAAAAAGAATTGTCCATATACATAGGTTTAACAAAATTGACAAAATTTTCCGCATACATTGGGTTTAGCAAAATTGTCTGCATACATGGATAATGAAATCCTGTCCTCGGACTACAACTGTTTTTACTATTTGTGATCTATTATGAATTCTTTCGCTAATGACATAATCAATCAATCAAATATCGACTTGTGATCTATTATGAATTCTTCCTTGACATAATTAAACAAATTAGAGGATGGGTTGCAACAAATTTAGCCTCTATAGCTCAGATGCCTTAAAAAATAAAAAATAAATCGATCATTATTAGTTGCGTTAACTAACTCTTGATCTCATAGTACTTTCATTCATATAAAAAGACATCATAAGGTCGTAACACATTTATAAAAAAATGTTTATCATTCGTCTTATAAATGAGCATTAAACTAACCAAAGGGAAGGTTTTTATATTGACTCACAATAAAACCGATGGCATAATAAAATGCCATTCATCAATCATTTTAATTTCATATTATCAGCCATTAAATAGGGTCAAAATCTGTCAATTTCGTTTCTTTGTCTAGGAATAAATTAGCACATAAATAATATCTCAATCTCGCCAAATAAAAGCCAGCGATTTCATGAGAGATATGGGGGCCCACATCATATTTATTAACCTTAAACCCCCTAAATTTTTTTTTTTCCTTAATTCCATCACCATCTACAAGATTCTAGCCTTTAATCTCATTTGGCAATGACATTTAATTTTGACCTAAAAAAGGCAAACACAAATCGCCATTGCCGCCCCCTCCGTAACTTTCCTCCCCAAGTCCTCATCACTGTGTTGGTCGACATGTGAGTCTTCGAAGCTTCACAAATCACAGCTGCCGAGATCGCGCCACGTGTCAGATCTGGTCCACACAAAAAGCCCTTTTTTCCAATTTTTAATTCCGAATTTCAGTTACTGTCTCACTGAGACTTGAGAAAACTGCTTTGCGTGTTCTTCTTCCTGTTCAAGAAATTGGAGGAGGAGGAAAAAAATTAATAATTTAATTGAAGTCTCGCTGGCGACGGGCATCGGTGCCTATATATTGGCCTGCTTTTCATGCTTTTACTGCGGTGCCAACCAAAAGGTTCACGCTTTTGCACAACCCACAACTTCTCTCTCTCCTCTGAATCTTCCTCTGCGTTGCCTACTTCGCTGTCGTATTGACAGCCCTGAATCGTTCATGGCCAAGACCATACTGGTCACCGGCGGGGCCGGTTATATCGGCAGCCACACCGTGCTTCAGCTTCTGCTCGGCGGCTTTAAGACCGTCGTCGTTGATAACCTTGATAACTCCTCCGAAGTCGCCGTCAACCGTGTCAGAGAACTCGCGCGTGAATTCGGCAAAAACCTCTCCTTTCACAAGGTTTGGCTATTTTTGTTGAATTTGGCAATTGGGTTGATTGTGTGTTCAATTTGCACCCTCTCCTTGCTTTCAATTAGTTGTAATTGATTTGGAAGAAACTGACACTCTTTGGTTTTTGAACTGAATATGTGTCTGATTACTGCTCGTTTATACCTAACTTTCAAAATTGCAATTGTAATTTCTTTTTTGTTTTCTCTTTTTGGTGGGTACATAAAAGAACTGAATTAAAAACTTGGGTTTTTAAGTTTGAGTTTTTCATAGTTGAAAATTTGGGAAATTTATATAATTCCATGATTTTGTGTTTTAGTAGCCGCTGAGAAAGTTTGCGTAGAGTTGAGTTACTTTAATATATACTTATAGATTTATGAATTTAAGCGCTGAGAAATAGTAAAAGTTTTGAACTTTTTTTAAGGACCAGTGTGTTCACTGTTACTTAGATTTATGGATGGTCATGAATTCTCATAATTATGTTTCCAATTTCAACTGCAGGTGGACCTCCGGGACAAACCAGCACTGGATAAACTCTTTTCTTCAATACCGTAAGCATGTTCAACCCAGGAGCTCCCCCAAAACTTGAGCATGTCTTTGTTTTGCAATCTAAGCTATGGTAATCTTACAGATTTGATGATGTCTCCAAATTGCAGATTTGATGCTGTCATACACTTTGCTGGACTCAAAGCAGTTGGTGAAAGTGTGCAGAAACCATTGCTGTATTATAACAACAATTTAATCGGGACGATTACTCTGTTGGAAGTAATGGCTGCCCATGGATGCAAAAAGGTTGGTGCTATGCCAAACACTTAGTTCCTGAGCTCTATAAGAATATTGATGACACATAGCTGGTGATTTCTATATGATGACACTTAGTCCCAATTTTTATATTAATAGTACTTTGTTGGTGATTTCTTTTAAATGCAGATTTTGATTTTATCTGATCTTTCTTTGACATGGATTTCACGTGACTTTGAATGATTTCAGCTTGTGTTCTCATCGTCAGCAACTGTTTATGGTTGGCCGAAGGTGGTCCCATGTACAGAAGATTTCCCACTTGTTGCAGCGAATCCATATGGACGAACTAAGGTATATCATATTCACCTCTAATTAGCTCATCAAATGTCAGGTTAAGTTCTCAGTAAGGGCATCAGTTATGCAACTCCATTTTAGTTTATCATAATTTTGATTTGATATTTATGCAGTTTATCAGTTCAGATGATGTAGATTGTGTTTGTCCCCTTTTTATGTTGCTGCTTAGGATTTTCTTCCTTGATATCTTCAATGATGTCTAATATGGCTCTTTTTCAGCTTTTCATTGAAGAAATTGCTCGTGATGTTTACTGCTCAGACTCTGATTGGAAAATCATATTGCTGAGATACTTCAATCCAGTTGGTGCACATCCTAGCGGTCATATTGGTGAGGATCCCCGTGGTATCCCAAACAATCTCATGCCGTTTGTGCAGCAAGTTGCTGTTGGCAGGCGTCAAGCCCTGACGGTGTTTGGAACTGACTATAATACCAAGGATGGTACTGGGGTATGCATTCATTTAAGCCTTTTGCTTTAAGCCAATTCTTTCATATCTGCGCATGATGCTCTCCTTACTTGATTACTTAATATTTTCCTTCGTGTCTTGTATCTGCGTACATCAATACTTCACCTTTGTTATTGTATGGATTAATAATGTGTTATTGTACTTGAAAATTTTGGGGCATTAGGCTTGCATCAGTTGTTTTTCCTTTTCTGTCTTTGTCCTATACTATTGATGAAGGCTCAGTTGTGATTGTTTGTTCTATTTCAGGTTCGTGATTATATTCATGTAGTTGATTTAGCAGATGGGCACATTGCTGCCTTGCAGAAGTTAGATGAGGATAACATAGGTATGGGTTCTAATATCCCCACATTATTTGATACTTGATGTGTTCCTGTTTGTTTGCCCCTGTGATTTTTTGATGCCACCCTCCAAATTATTTAATATCTCTTGCCTTAAATGTGTTGTTTTGGTGTTGTAGATCTCATGTTATTGTGGTTCGGACAGGGTTCAATATAGAACTTTTGCATTTTAGTTTTCCTTTATTCCACAGAGATTCTCAATTTGTTAACATCATTTGTGTTTTTATTCGTAGGTTGCGAGGTGTACAATTTAGGAACAGGTAAAGGAACATCGGTCTTAGAGATGGTTGCAGCATTTGAAAGTGCATCTGGAAAGGTCTGTATTTTCTTGTCAAATATTTCTGTGTTTCCCTCATTTTGATCTTTCTGATTCTTATAAACTTCTGTATGCTTATAAATAAAAATTGCTCTGGTGATTTGTTTCACTGAACATAAATGGTTCGGTGAGGCAGTAGTCCTTGACACAGCACTTGGTTATTGAATTGGTTCCCCAAGCCCAACTCTCAGCTGTCAACATTGTGCTATTTGTAATAGTGGGGTCTCATTCTGTGAAGGGTTTTCTGTACATCTGTGCTATTTTTATTTGTTAGGATAGAGGTGCGTCTAACGTGCATAGTAGATAATCAAATTTGGACAGAATTATGGGTGATGCTTATGAGTTTGTTCGTTTTGGTTTCCTAATCTAGGAGTAGCTTGTTCGTTTGCCTTTACTATCAATATTTCAAACCTAAGATGTACCTCGTCCACACTCCGTCCAGCCCTTAACTGCCACCACCCCCATACAAAAAAAAGTCAGTTGAAGTGTGTGACCTAATAATGACTTGTGAGTACTGGAATTCCAGAGTCGGAAAATATTGTGTTCAGTTCTCTTGTTCTAGGAAGAATCTAGGACCTTGTTCCACAATATTCATCCTGGTCAACATTTCTCAGTTTTTGTTGGACAATTTGTCTTTTTGGTTAAGCTTATATCTCTACTCATTACTATTTCAGAAAATTCCTCTTGTCACATCTGGGAGGCGTCCCGGTGATGCAGAAGTTGTCTATGCATCAACAGAAAAGGCAGAGAGGGAACTCAACTGGAAGTGAGTACTGAGTGTTGCAAATTTTATGCATGGTTTGCCATAAAGATTGATTTCTGACATGTCTAATCTCCTTGGCAGGGCGCAATATAGCATTGATGACATGTGCCGGGACCAGTGGAACTGGGCTAGCAAAAATCCATTTGGCTATGATACCTCAGAATCTACCAACTGAAAGCTGATAGTTTGATATGCTTTATATTTTAGTTTAGTGTTTATCAACAGTGGAACTAGACTAGCAAAAAAACCGTATAGCTTATGGACATGCAGACTGAAAAGCTGATAGTTTCATATGCTTTATATTTAGGTTTAGCGGTCAACTCTCACCCTCGATGTAAAGCTTTTAGTGGCCTAGCAGAGATTAGGTCTTCCTCCTGAGTTTTTGTTGGCAGATTTTAAGCTGTTAGTCATTGTGATGTTGTGATTCTGGCCAATTAATGTCATCTTTTCATCTTTACTTAAAATCAAAGTTTTAGTAGTACAGTTCTAACCAATTGCTGTTACTTTGTGCTATCCAACATGTACTTTGAATCATAAGATCATGAGATCAGATTGCTTTTGCTGTTTTATTTGCATATAGGAATTTGGAATTTCAGAATATACTGTGTTAAGACCCGTTTGGGTTTGATTTGCTAACTTGAGATACCAATTTCTTTTTGGCCGAAAGTTGCTACTGTATCATTTTTAGCCCAAAGTTCTGTAATGAGAGGTTACAGTGAGGAGTTATAAAATGAGGGGATCTTTTAAGATTTGTCAATCAATCGGTCCGATTGAACCCATCCACAGACCCCTTAACGTAACCCCCTCATTATAGTAGTGGAGTTAATTTATTAGCTTTTCAACGGGAGCCATTTCTTCCTGGGTTTTACCTTTCATTTTCGAAACTTGCAAGCTGTGTAGCCTCAACGATTTGCCCGACTGTGACATCACTTGGTGCCGTTGGGTCGGACTTCAACTAACAAAAATGGTGGACCTTTCCTTCTTTATTGTCCAACAAAGCAAAGCAAAGCAAGATTTCAAATTTACACTGAGATAGCTGCAGTCCAATAAGTTAAAACAACCCCAGTGCATGAATTGGAAATTTGAAACTTAGAATCTTCGTACATTATTATAATGAAGATGTAGGAGATAGAGCATCTTAGGCTAATAATTGTCTGTACAAAATCATGGTGTCCCAACGGTCCAACAGCCAAACAGCTAAGATTCAAACTCCAAATCTTGTTTTGGCGCACTTCAATTGAAACCCTTTCTTTACTTGAGACTTTAGTGGTTGGTAACTTGGAAAATTATGATCAATTTACGAGTGACATTAATCCAAAGACATTCTGCGTTTAGACTCTAAAACTTGAGAGCTAATTTAGAAACTCCAAGCTTTAAAAATACTACTCAATCGTGTGGGAACTCATTAATTTAGTCAAATACCATAGCCCATTGAGGTTTTACTATACGTATCACAATTTCACATAAAAGTTGAGAAATTTTATTTTGAAGTAAAAAGAACGAGAATTCACGTTGGATTCTTAAACCCCGAAGATCATATAAAACTTTAAAAACAACTGAAAAAGAAAATTTAAAAAGTCAAATGGAAGGTTGGATCTAATCATGACTTAGCGAAACATTTACTACAAAGTTTTTTTTATTTAAAAGTTCTTCTATACAAATAGAGAAGAATTTGTAATATGAAAACATTAGAAGCGAAGAAAAATAAAAATTAAAAAAATGTAGTTGTGTGTAGCAATTTAACTTCCAGCCGGCAGATTAAAAGTTTCGATATAAGTTATGGGGCTAACCTTTGAACAATCTAAAAAAATTATTTAAAAAAAAAACACGCTTGTTTTTCCTGGACAAACAAAAATACCTATAAATAAGAAAAGAAATTAGGCACAGATATCGGAGAGTGACACGGCAACGTAGATCTAGCGAGTCCAGGCGAATTCAATTCCATCAGTCTTCAACGCAAGTCGTTTTTTCCAAAACCCACACGCTAAACCGCCCCGGACCATCGTCGCATTTGCTGGAGGCTCTCATATAATCACTTAGCTTTCAAACAAAAGCAACACCACTTCGAAATTTCGAAAGCTCTCAACTTCCCACTTTCCTCTCTCTTTCTCTCTCTCTCTCTCGCCGGCCCGTCGTCGTCTTCATTTCTTCACAGATCTAGGTCTCCGAAACGTCAACGTTTCGAGCTCGCCTCAGATCTCCTGGATCTGAGTCTGACGCCGTAGTTGCTGCTGCTATCGATCTCCGAAGCCAGCAATGGAGAACCTGATCTCATTGGTGAACAAAATCCAAAGAGCTTGTACAGCTCTAGGTGACCATGGCGAAGCTAGCGCATTACCGACGCTCTGGGACTCCCTTCCCGCCATCGCCGTCGTCGGTGGCCAGGTCCGCTTCCGATCCCTCGCCTTCTCTTATCTCTCTCATCGATCCGAGTATATGAACTTTGATTTGTGTTTCTTTTTATCTGCTCTGTAACTTAGCCCCCGAGTTTGACCAAAGCTTAATGCTTCGAACTAGTTTATACTCGTGGTGCTTAAAAACAAATGAATTGCTTTTATGCGTTTCGGTTGAACTGCTAGGAATTGTCTACGCTAAGTGGAACATGCTTGCTAATTGGGAAGAAAAAAGAAACAAGACTTGTGGAATATGATAGCAAATTTTAGAAGAATTGGTTGAAGTACTGAATTTGTTGTGATGTTAATATATAATGTTTGCTTATATTTTTGTTCTGTCGTGCAGAGTTCAGGGAAGTCTTCTGTCTTGGAGAGCATTGTTGGGAAGGACTTCTTACCACGTGGTTCTGGTAAGACTATCGAAGCCCAAGAAATCTTAGTTATTTGTGGCAGTTTGGTCCGTTGGCTGGTGATAGTTGCTTAGTCATTCAGATAGGCTTAGTTCTTTTTGTGTCATTAACTCTCTGTAATTGTTATTGTTGATTCTTGTTCTTGGATGTTTGTTTAATAATGCACGGAGAAATAATTGCAGGAATTGTTACCCGGCGTCCGCTTGTTTTACAACTTCATAAGATTGAAGAAGGCAGCAGAGAATATGCGGAGTTCCTCCATCTTCCTAGGAAGCGGTTCACCGATTTTGGTAGGTTTCTTTATCTTCATTGTGATTTGGTTGTTGGGATTTCTGTTGCTATATGACAATGCCATTTAATTTTTATTTGTATCGAAGTTTGTAAATTTTTAATAAAGAGTTCACCTCTTAGATGATATTCCCCATATAAGAATTTGAAAATAACATCACAAAGAAGAAAATCCAGTGAGCCGATATATCTTGTAAGAGAGGGAGAGAGAGATAGCTATTTGCATGTTTGTTTCATTTTATATGATTACCATTTGTACAGCTGCTGTGAGAAAGGAGATTTCAGACGAGACAGATCGAGAAACTGGCCGCAGCAAACAAATTTCTAGTGTTCCAATTCATCTTAGCATATATTCTCCTAATGGTAAGCAAATGGATATTTTTTCTTTTACTTATTTGCTTAACTTAAACTAAAGAACACTATGATTTTGGAATGGGAATGTGAACTTGGTATCCGACTTATCTTGCAACATGGAACAATGTGGGTAGACTCAAATTAAGTTTCATAGACTGTTTAGTTAATAGTTTGAATATGACAAGACAATCTTGGGTTAAATTTCCTTTGTAATACTGGTCTTTGCCCCGCTGAAAACATAGTCCACAAAATTTTTGCAATTAGTTTCACATTTCTTTTCAAAACAATCTCCAACAGATAAATTGGAAGGTCATTTCTACTTGGACTGCATTTAAAATATTAAAGCCATTGGGCCTCAACTAATAGAGTTTTAATCTCAGGGAACGGCGTCCAAAGTTTTCTTTCTTATTTATCTGCATGATAACATTTTCATGTAATTTTAGGTTTTAGTATGCACATTTTGATAATCTCATCTAGTGATTTAACCGATTTATAATGATTTGATTCTTGGCAGTTGTCAACTTGACACTTATTGATCTTCCCGGGCTTACAAAAGTGGCTGTTGGTAAGTATTATCGATCTCATAGATTTATCAATTGTTACGCAGGCAGGCACATTACATGCATTTTTCTTTGCCATTCTATCTGTCTGAAAAAGTCTTAAGGAAAATGGAAGAAGGAAAGGTGGAACATGAAGCCCTCACTTTTAAAATTCAGGACCTGCCTTAACAAAAAATCTGCTTGATTGTGTTCCCCTAGGGAATTTAGGACTTTTTTTTTTCGGTTGGATAGGAACCTAAGACTTAACCTTTGACATTTTTAACAATTCTCATTTCATTTCCCTTGTTTTCTTTGCAAAAGAAGACAGAACTACTATCTGTATATATAAGACCACACTAACAACTTTTCTTTGGCATGTAGAGGGTCAATCGGATACTATTGTGCAAGACATTGAAAATATGGTTCGCTCCTACATTGAGAAGGTAATATCGACTGCAATTTTGTATTCTTTTTCAAAGTTATCTATGCTGAATCATTTTGTGTCTTCAACATTTTATGCAGCCCAACTGTATAATTCTAGCAATTTCACCTGCTAATCAAGATCTTGCTACATCTGATGCAATTAGAATCTCTCGTGAAGTGGATCCAACAGGTGACTAATACTGTTTTCTACACATTGCAAATATCTTTGCATAATTTTTTACTGTTGTATCTAGCATAGGAAACTGTAGATGGTAAAGGATTCAGTATATTGGCATTCTTTTTGCAGGGGAGAGGACACTTGGAGTCTTGACGAAGATTGATCTTATGGACAAGGGTACTGATGCAGCTGAAGTAAGTTTGCCTTGTATCTTGTTTTAAAACATGTGACACTGGATGATTTGGTAATCAACTATTAAGCTAGAAAGTCTAAAGTAATATAGCTTCCTGTTTTATTGCCCAAAAGATCTTTCTGACTTTTCTATAGTTAAGAAACAGTGGAAGACCTATTTATGTGTATTTTGTATGTCAGACTCAAAAGTTAGTTATACCTGAATATTTCAAAAATTGCTTAGTATAGAGGTATCCAGGCTGATTCATGACTAGATGCATTTATAGGCTAATCCGCCCCTTCAACTTGTCTCCCACATTCTTGATCTTCAGATTTTATTTTTGAGGGGTAGATACATAGTTCATACACACATACAGAAATGATCTAGTTCTGGAACCATTCCAGATATGCCTTGTATATATACTCTCTTTGCAAGTCGCAATGATTAGCAAATCCCACTTTTTGGCTGTCACTTATTTATCTAGGAGTGTGGTAATGCATATATTTTGGATACCCTTATTTTACTCATTGAAGCAGCGTAGCGCTTGCAATTATCAATTCTGAGCTTCTTTTCCTTTTTGGGTTACTTAGATATTGGAAGGAAAGTCATATCGGCTAAAATTTCCTTGGGTTGGGGTCGTGAATCGCTCACAAGCGGACATTAACAAGAATGTTGACATGATTGCTGCCCGGCGTAGAGAACGCGAGTATTTTTCTACTACCCCAGAATACAAGCACCTTGCTCCAAGAATGGGTTCTGAGCATCTAGCAAAAATGCTTTCTAAGGTAGGCAACTGGATAGCCTTCATTAATTTGGTTTCAATATCTATAAGAGGAAATCAAGTTAGTAGATCTTTTTTTTATTTAATCTGTTGGGTAAATATTGGCCGTTTTCACTAAATTATTATAATGGTTACTGTCCCGGCATTTGGAAACAGTAATTAAGTTGAAAATCCTGGGGATCCAGCCCCTCATTAGCAAGACCGTTGCTGAACTTGAAGCTGAACTGAGTCGCCTTGGAAAGCCCATTTCTGCAGACGCTGGAGTAAGTTTGCTTTATTTCTTGTAGTATCATTTTAAAGTTTCTTGCTTTTAAAGTCAAATTAAACGACTATGAAATCCACCTCTGTTTGTAATTTTTACAAGAGTTGCTATTGATTGATTGCTTTGGACATGCA
Source organism: Prunus dulcis (assembly GCF_902201215.1). Classification (NCBI taxonomy): domain Eukaryota; kingdom Viridiplantae; phylum Streptophyta; class Magnoliopsida; order Rosales; family Rosaceae; genus Prunus; species Prunus dulcis. The sequence goes on from NC_047654.1 coordinate 11,273,767, forward strand.
GGGAAAACTGTATACAATCATGGAGATATGTCGTCTATTCGATGGAACTTATAAAGAACATCTTCTCGGTATTCATTTTCTCGGTTACAATCTTGCAGGGAAAACTGTATACAATCGTGCAGCTTGGCTCAGTATTCATTTTCTTGGTTAATCCATTTGATAAAATGGTCTGAAATTAATATGTTCTTTGTTGTCCACAGGCGCCCTGGCGGTGATAAGATTTACAACGTTTTTGATAACCAGCTTCCTGCTGCTCTAAAAAGATTGCAATTTGACAAGCAACTTTCAATGGAAAATATAAGGAAGCTCATTACTGAAGCTGATGGATATCAACTTCATCTAATAGCTCCTGAACAAGGTTACCATGGTCATTGAATCCTCTGTAATTACTATTAGAGGTCCTGCTGAGGCAGCTGTTGATGCGGTATGAAAAGAGATTACTTTTCATTCTGTGTGAATTGCAAGTATTTACTTTATTACGCTGCTTGAACGATGATGAGTTATTTTCAATTTTTCACGATTCCAGGTTCATGCCATTTTGAAGGATCTGGTTCACAAGTCTGTTAATGAGACTCCAGTATGTTCACAACCATGTTTAATTTTTTGTTTCCATTGATTTTTTCTTTTCCTTTTGTTGTTTTTTTGGTGTCAGTTTTGGTAGTTCTAGTAATACAGTGGTAAATATTTTTTTTTCTTGTATTCTTTTCCTCCTTTTGGTTATTCTTATTTCTCTTGGGTTCATAGATTCTTAAGATCTTGGATAAATGGTACTCTTTTTTTTTGGCCAAATGTTCATACTTTTGCAAGTGGTTGGGTAAATTTTGCTCCTTGTTGTCTTACAGGAGCTAAAGCAGTATCCTGCTCTTAGAGTTGAGGTTACACATGCAGCTAGTGATTCCCTTGAGAGGATGAGAGAAGAAAGTAAGAAGGCAACACTAAAGCTAGTTGATATGGAGTGTAGTTATCTGACAGTTGATTTCTTCCGTAAACTTCCTCAAGATGTTGAGAAGGGTGGCAACCCATCACATTCGATTTTCGATAGATACAATGATTCATATCTCAGGCGAATTGGTGAGTCTCATGAACTAAAAATTAGCCTTGCATGTATTTTATGTTGGTTAAACTTTGTTTTATCTTCTATTAAACCAGTAACATGGTTAATTGCTAATCATGACAAAGCACCTTATCCAATCACTACGTTTTTTTGCTCTTTAAAAAAACAGGGATAACGGTTCTGGCTGACGTCAATATGGTATGTGCAAGTTTGCGTAACTCCATCCCCAAGTGTATTGTCTATTGCCAAGTCTGAGAGGCAAAACGAAGCTTTCTTGACCATTTCTACACTGACTTGGGAAAATTGGAGGTTAGTACAAAAATCTTCTACCTATAATTTCTGGGGGTGAAAATTGATCAATCTTTTGGAGGGCAAATATTGACTTTTGATTACTCTAAATATTTTGAACAGACAAAGCAGTTGTCCTCATTACTGAACGAGGATCCGGCAATAATGGAGAGGCGTTCTGCCCTCACGAAGAGGCTGGAGTTATACAGAAGTGCTCAAGCAGAAATTGATTCAGTTGCTTGGGCTAAGTAGGCATGCATCACATGCACCATTTCTTTTCGGATGTGGATTTTGTCGAGAAGGCCACACAATTCATTCATTTAAGATTTTGTTGTAATGGGGGAAATGAGGGGGGTTTGCTGATTAATTTTAGCCTTCATTTTATGTACTAACGAATTGACAAGGGGTGATGCCATCTTTTACTTGATGTCGTTATGCTTGTGTTTTCAACTGCGACATTTATATGGTATATATGATTTGCTAAATGGATGTCCCATATTTTTTAATGTGCTTTGTACTTAAAAACTTTTTTTAACCAATTTTAATGTTTTCTAAATTATCGAACTTCTTTATTTTAATTTCTAATTGGTTTTATACTTTTTACTCTTCTTCTAAATCTATTCTCTTTTCCCCTATATTGTATCCTAATCCCCTCTCTTTTTCCAATTTGGGGAATGCTGTCCACCTTTCTCATGACATGTCACTTTTCTTACACTAAAAACAATGTGCTTAATGCATCAAATAAGATAACATTTGTTTTCAAATTTGCCCTTATTTTTTGTATTGATTTTAATGTCTTCTTAAATTTATTCTCCAAATTTGTTACAACTTTCTTATCACCTTGTTACAAAATTAAACAAGTAAAAACTTTTTTTTAAAAATTATAATAATCTTTTTTGAAAGCTTCAACAAATAAGACTTACCTAATTAATGGTTTAGAAAAAAAAAGTCAATAATCAGACTTACCAAATTAATGGTTTGAAAATGTAATCAATGAACTTCCTTTTAAAACAGACTTTCTTAGAAGGATGTCTTTTGTTTGTATAAAAAAATGATATATCTTTTGTGGTTTTTTTCAAAGGTCATTATTGTGTTCTTTTAAATTAAAAAAAAAGAGAAAGAAGACATTTTCTTTATAAAAAAAAAAACAGAATTTTTAAAATTTTTCACATATGGTAAGAGAATTGTAGAAAAAAAAAAAAGAGAGGATAAATTGAAGGATAATACATTTAATAAGGGTAAACTTGGAAAACAAAATGTGGTTTGTTTGATGTATTCATGTCATTATTTTAGTGTATGAGAAGTGACACATGTCATGAAGAAAAGAGAGAAGGTCCAAAAGAGAAGGTTGGAGAGAAGGTTACTAGTATTAAAGGAAAGATTAGCAACAACTAGGAACATTTTCATTTTTGTCAAGAAAAAAAAATATTTGCACCCAAAAACTTGTCATGGCATGGGTAAGCAAAATGGTGTAGAAATGTATTATCGTGTTATGTTACTGTTTTAATTAACGAATAGAGAGACAGCGGCAGCCCTTCAACCTCCCATTTCATGTATAATTATTAAAAGTAATATTGGGGTGAAAATAACGTTACTTTTCTCTAGTAGTGAAAATTCGGGGAATGCTAGTAACCTTCTCCCAAATTTTTTTTTTGGACATTTTCTCTTTTCCTCATGATATGTGTCACTGTATTATCCTTCAATTTATCCAATTTTTCTTATAATTCTCTTACCATATGTAAAAATTTTAAAAAATTTATAAATCTGTTTTTTTAAAAGAAAATGTCTTTTTTTTGGAGGAAAAACGTTTTTTTTTTGTTATAAAAAAAACACAATAAGGACCTTTAAAAAAATCCACAAAAGATATATCCTTTTTTTTTAATACAGACAAAAGAAGTCCTTCTAAGAAAGTCTGTTTTAAAAGGAAGTTCATTGATTGCATTTTCAAACCATTAATTCGGTAAGTCTGATTATTGAATTTTTTTTTTTTTCAAACCATTAATTAGGTAAGTCTTATTTGTTGGAGTCTTTCAAAAAAGAGAAGAAAAAAAATAATGTTTTTTCTTATTTAATTTTTTAACAAGGTGATAAGAAAGTTGTAACAAATTTGGATAATAAATTTAAGGAAACATTAAAATCAATATATAAAAAAATAAGGGTAAATTTGGAAACAAATGTTACCTTATTTGATGCATTAATTACATTTTTTATTTTTTTATTTTAGTGTAAGGAAAGTGACACATGTCATGAGAAAAAGGGAGAAGGTCCAAAAGAGAAGGTTGGAGAAAAGGTTGCTAGCATTCACCAATAAAGAGAGAGAATTTAAAGTACAAGGAGAGCATAACCCAGACAAATACAGAGAAAAGGGTCTCCCCCTAGCGGGTCGTTTAACAGCTTGAGCCTCAAAAGTATCAAAACCCAAGCTTGGATCTCTAAAAGGAGGAAGACGTAGACAGGTTAACGCTAAAACACACCAACCACTCAGCCCTTCCTTCCCCTTTCGGATATATATATAATAACCTCCCTTTTGAAACAAACAATCACACAAGCAGGTAGGGCTGGTCTTTTGATTTTGAAGGCCATGTGCGAACCTTAAATTGGGGCATCACATAATCTAACACAAACTTACACAATTACGTAATGCCCTACAATAAATGTTTTTTTTTTCTTCTTAAAGTGACCAAAGTACCCCTACTCCTAAGGGCAAAATTGAAATTTCACAAAAGAATTAAATTTGATTAAATTGGATCAGGAATGTTACACCTTTTGAATAATCACCGTGATTGTGACGATGAGTCTTTGTCATCATAGATCATATTCAAATATTAAATATTTTTTAACACCTAATTTATTTTGTATCAATATTCCAAGAACATCATTAATTGGATGCAATTTTTTTGGTTGAGTTAGTTGGATGCATTATTTTTGCAAAATTGAATGTCTGAGCATATATAAAAACAATCGTGTACCACTTTACTAACCACATTTTTAATCGAGGTGATCACCATGATTGTGGCGATTAGTCTTTGTCATCATAGATCATATTTAGATATTAAATATTTTTTAACACCTAATATATTTTGTATCAATATTCCAAGAACGTCATTAATTGGATGCAATTTTTTTAGTGGAGTTAGTTGGATGCATTATTTTTGCAAAATTGAATATCTGAGTATATATAAAAACAATAGTGTACCACTTTACTAACCACATTTTTGATTGAGGTGATCACTATGATTGTGACGATGAGTCTTTATCATCATAGATCATATTCAGATATTAAATATTTTTTAACACTTGATTTATTTTGTATCGATATTCAAGAACATCATTAATTGGATGCAATTTTTTTGGTTGAGTTAGTTGGATGCATTATTTTTGCAAAATTGAATATCTGAGCATATATAAAAACAATTGTGTACCACTTTACTAACCACATTTTTTTATAGAGGGGAGCTGTCACACCCCAGATCGACTCCACCGTAGCACGATATTGTCTGCTTTGGGCTCCCCTTGCCCTCACGGTTTTATTTCTGGGAACTCACAAGAAACTTCCCAGTGGGTCACCCATCCTAGAATTGCTCTAGCCCAAACTCGCTTAACTTCCGAATTCCCCTGACTTTAAAGTCAGTGAGCTCCCAAAAGGTCTCGTGCTAGATGGAAGTGGGCATGCACATATAAGGCATATCATCCATTTTCCGTTGGTCGATGTGGGATGTTACAATCCACCCTCCTTAGGGGCTCGACATCCTCGTCGGCACACTCGCACCATACGACAAAGTGGCTCTGATACCATTATGTCACACCTTGGATCGGCTATACCGTAGCACGGTATTGTCCGCTTTGGGCCCTCCTTGCCCTCACGGTTTTGTTTATGGGAACTCAAGAACAACTTCCCAATGGGTCACCCATCATAGAATTGCTCTAGCCCAAACTCGCTTAACTTCGGAGTTCCCCTGACTCCGAAGCTAGTGAGCTCTCAAAATAGCCTCGTGCTAGATGGAGGTGGGCATGCACATATAAGGCATATCACCCCCTTTCCATTGGTCGATGTGGGATGTTACATAAGCCCTATTTATGGAAGTCTTATCTCTATGGGCACTTGAAAAAAAAAATTCTACATGAGTAATTGAAGAGTTGGCGTCAAGTCAATGGTGGGGACGTACGCACGTGACAAGCAATGTTTGCACATAGGAACACAGATATTATTGGGGCAATTAGAATATTCTTGCTAAAAGAATATATATATATATATATATATATATATATATATAGTGGCATGCATGCAATTGAGAGATTCAATGTCATCATTTGAGGAATGAGGTGCTTAGTCGTTGGATCTATTTCAATGAAATCATGTGGTTGAGATTGATTTGTGTTTAAACTTGTTTTGTCTAATGACTTGCCAAAAACCCACATGTACGTATGCTTTACTGCGTCCACATGTTATAATATGGATGGGCGATATGGTTAATATTTCCCACTCTTATGATATAATATCAATAAATATCCACTTATATATTCTAACAAACGAGTTATACCATGTGACATACTCTCATACTATGTACAATATAATTACTCGCACTTAAAGCATCCACAATGGGGTCCTTAAACCACCTCCTTAGACAAATTTTAGGGAGGAATTAGAAAAATACAACTCCAACTATGCTCCCTATTCACCTTCTTAAATAAAGAGACCTCTAGGAACTCCTAAATTTGAGGAGAGAGAAAGGACCCCTAGTGGCTCCTTATTATCTAATGTTGTTTTGTTTTATGCATCGTTTAAACTTTTAATTAATACAAACTAATTTTTTTCATAGAGATGATAACCAATCATATTAAATAAAAAAGAACTATAGTATTTATGACTTTCTAACTTAGGGAGTATGATTGAAGTTCAAATTTTATAGAGTTCCTAAAATAACTTTTGTGTGTTTTTAGCTAAATTTTAACTAAAGAATAGGGAGCATGACCTTTGCCTACATAATTACTGAGTAATTCCATGTGATCGGGTATTTATTATTTCAGTATGTGGTTGTGAAAGTAGCTATGATATTGAATGTTGGAGTTGACATTAGACAAACTGCTTTAAACAATGGTTGCAACATTATGTGATTGACTGATAGCAGAGTAGTTTTCATCTTTCAACGAAAACAATCAGTTTCAAAAAAACAAACCAAAATTTTAATTTGACCCTTATTGTCATTATGGTGGTTTTGCTGCAAGCTAGGTTGCATTTGCATATGACTCTATTCTTTAAAGAAATTTTACTGGTCATGTACATTTTCAACTATAATTTTTATACTACTTTTTGCATTTTGATATTTTTTATTTTATTTTTGTCATTCGATAAGGAGGGAAATGAGGGAGTATTATATTAGGTTGCCTCAAGATTGTCTTTTATGTGAATTGAACTCGGGTGTACTATGCAAAAATCCTTAAGATTGCCTCAAGATTTTCTTAAAGTAAAAATCAACATCAATTAGCATACAAATTACAAATTAAATCATCTTTCATTATATAACCAATCAACATGATAATGAAGTAAGTCATTTAGTATATATAAATTATTTCTCAGAAGTGTATGTGTGCCTTCCATTTTTTGATATTAAGTACATGATATATTTAATCAGTACTGACCACTTTCTGGACTTGTGCAATGCAGAACAGCTTCTGAGGATATCAAGTGGAAATAGAAAGTGTAAATGGGGTACGAGAAGCAAAGTTTCGACCATTCAGGGCCATCACAGCTAACTTCCATTGATTGGTGAGGCCTCACACTCTGCCTTTCCACCCCCACACAGTTTTTTTTCAAAAGATGAATGAATAGTATTTTTAGGTTTGGAATCAAGTGTTTTTTTCTTTACCAAAATGGTACGGAGGAAGTTTTGTGATTGACAGTAATGCTAATCGGCTGATTCTGTTCTTCTAATTTGACCCAAGGTTTTTATCGACACAATTTGAAGGAATTTAGTGCTTGAATCATTCTTCTCAGGCAAAACATTATGGATATGAATCAATTGATTTTCTTTGAATTTGCAGGATGATATGGGATTTAAAATGTGTTCCACTGTATGCAGGCAGAATACTCAACATCAAAGGTCTGTTGCTGCATGTTTGGTTCAGGGTGTCTATGTTGTTGAGCGGGACCGCCAAGAGGAACGTGAAGGGCCCCAAGCCCTTGCTCCTCCTTGGTGGGAGTTCTTCCATTTTAAGTTGCTCCGCAAGCTTGTGGATGATGATGGTTCCTCAATCTTTGGTGCCATTTATGAATTCAACTCCCCAGTAGAGGGAATACCTCGTTTTGTAATTGCCTTCCGAGGCACCTTGTTGAAGAAAAGCACAATCTTAAGAGATCTTGATTTGAATGTTCGGGTGCTCCGAAATCAACTTCACCGGACATCTTGCTTTGAGATTGCTATGCAAGCTGTCTGGAATATGGTTGATGCAGCAGGTGATTCAAATGTTTGGTTAGCTGGCCATTCCTTAGGGTCAGCCATGGCAATGCTTGCTGGAAAAACTATGGCTAGCAATGGCATTTCCCTCAAATCTTTTCTCTTCAATCCACCATTTCCGTCTGCCCCGATAGAGAGGATGATTGAGGACAAGAGAGTGAAACACGGGATTCGGATTGCAGGCAGTGTGATTACAGCAGGCCTCACTCTTGCTATGAAGGCTAAACAACAACCACAACAGAGAAGTCATTCAGAAGAAAACCCTTTCACTACTCTGTCTGCATGGTTCCCTGGTCTATTTGTCAATCCAGCTGATGACATCTGCTCCGAATATATCGGGTATTTTGAACATAGGATGAAGATGCAGGACATTGGAGCAGGAGCCATTGAGAGGTTAGCAACCCAGAATTCTCTTGGGGGTCTACTAATGCATGCAATGGGAAAGCAGCCAGCGCCGGAGCCTCCATTGCACCTCATTCCTTCTGCAAACCTGACAGTTAATTTGACCCCGTCACGGGATCTCAAAGAAGCCCATGGAATTCACCAATGGTGGAGAGACGATCTGCAACTCCAGTCTGAGGTTAACGAATACAGATAGTTTTCGGTGTAATTGTTCCGATTATTTTCCATGTACTCGTGGTTTTAAGTAGTCAAACAGCCTCCAATCTTGTTTTCATCAGCCATGATTTTGAAAAGAATAAACCAAAGAAGTGAAGAAGTTTACTAGTTAAGGAAGAATAGGAGCAAGTAGGGAGCTGCTTGGTTGCGTGAATGCAATGGCATAAGAGTTGTAAATTATGAGTTGCGGAATGGAAATTTCATTTGAAGCTACTGATTTCTTTCATGGGTGGCTTAATGCTTGAAGTGAGGGCCATCACTTCTCATTCGAATGACGGATCGATAGGTAAAAAGTAATAGAAAAGGTATTGTGGTGGCAAAAAAATAATAGTAAATTGAGCTTAGACCCATAAAATTCATTTTAAATCACTTACAATCCTTTCCTTTAGTTTTCTATTTAAAATACCCAATGACTAGGATCCAACTAAGCAAGTTACCTAATATAACTTAAAATCTGATTTATTGTAGTTTTCGGATTCCAAAACTACCCATATTTATAAGTTAATGTGTTATGGGGGGTGTAACTAATGACATCCGTTGAATTTGGAAATATCTCTAAATAGTTGTAATGGATGTAAGAACTAATTTAGAAACTTATTTGAAATTAAATATTAAATTACACATTAAAGTATTAGTAATCTATTTTACGACTAGTAATCTATTTTTGAATTAATGGTGTTTTCCTTCTATGAATTACGACTAGTAATCTATTTAAAGCATTAATAATTTAAATTCAATATTAAATTTAGGAATTAATGTTGTTTTCTTTTTATGAGTTATACAACCAATATTCTTTTTTTATTATATTTTTTTATGAATAATAGTGTACATTCTAATTATGTTGAAAAATAATTTCATAATCTATTTATTGTTTTGTTTTTAAAACATTTTTTTTAATAAACCTATTTTTTCTCCAAATATTGTACCTATTTTTTTCTTTATTACTTGTTTTATGAAAAATAATTTGATCATCTCTTTATTGTTTGTTTTATGCAAACAATTTTTTTTAAATGAGCCTATTTTTTCTCTCAAAATAATGTACCTATATTTTTTCTCTAATAATGTACCTAGTAAAACAATTTACCTAGTATAATGAACCTTTTTTTTTTCCTCTAAAAATGTACTTATTTTTTTCCTAAATAATGTACCTATTTTTTCTCTCAAAATAATGTACCTATTTTGTTTTTCTCTAATAATGTACCTAGTAAAACAATTTACCTAGTATAATGAACCTATTTTTTTCTCTAAATAATGTACCTTTTTTTTTCTCTAATAATATGTACTTAGTAAAACAATTTACCTAGTATATTGAACTTATTTTTTTCTTCTAAATAATGTACCTATTTTCAATTTATAAAAAATGTGCATAATTTCAGTTATACAACTTACCTATTTTCTATAAATTATTGTGTACCTATTTTTAATTTATGAAAAATGTACGAAAATTTCAATTACAAAGTAATTGACCTATTTTTGTTAATTTTTTTTTGTAAATAATATACCTATATTTTTACCCGTATATATTTATATTTATATTTTTCATATGTACATTATTGGATATGTAATTTACGTATTTTTTTTATTTGCAACTTTAAGGGGCCATATGTTAGAGGGAATGGCAACCAAAAGAAATGGGGTGATTGATATGCTATTAATAGGGAGTTTTAATTACAATTATGGCTGTTAATGAAATGTTTGGAATAAATTATAAATAAAATATGAAGTATGATGGCAATGATGTAAAAACATAGGAATATTACGACGTCTTATATCCTACTAGTCATTTAAATTTGAAATCAAATTTTACACATAAATTTATAAAATAATAAATATATATATCTAGAAAATAAAAATTATAAGAACCTATAGACAAGCTCAAAAAACAATTACATACTGCTTTTCATTTTCCACTGGGAATGGTCCCAAATTGCTCCCGCAGGCCGCAACAAAGTGTGAAGAAACATGAAGAAAGTCAAAAAAACGCATACTCGAATCCCAATGACCATCTTGACCCAAAAAAAAAAAGAAAAAGAATCCCAATGAATGACCATGGCTCCCACTCTGCCATTTCCTGTTGTTTTTCTCTTTGGCAAAAGCACACTTTTTTACCATTGCCAATATCCCATTCACCATGTTTACTGAATTACCACCAATTACTGGTTGGGTTACTTCGATGTTTCCACACTTTCAAACTAGAAAAGGTGAATTAAACAGTAGTGGTTCTTCACAATCAAACTCTTTCATGTCACTCATCCCTATGATTATATTAAGCTAGAGGCTCCACAGGCACAGTTAAGATCCTTTACTTGATGATTGGGACCTGGGAGTTGGGGCCCATAACCCCCAATTTCAGCCTTAAATGCCCCAAATAATTGGCCAACTCTGTTCTATTTAGTCCAACTGCAAGACTAGGAATTTAGGATCTACCTTTACTTAAACTCTAATTAATCTCTCTCTCTCTCTCCCTCTCTCTCTCTCAACATTAAGCAGTTGTTTTTGCAACTGCGACATTTATATAGTATATATGATTTGCTAAATGGATGTCCCATATTTTTTTTTAAGGGAGCTTTAGTAATATACCCAAAATATGAGCTGTAATTATTTAAAAAATCATAAATAGAATGCATTTTAGAAACATACTTAAAAACCATTTACTACATATGAAATTAGTATTGAAGTTCCTATAAATTACGTCTCTACCATTGATTAACTTAAAACAAGCCCAACACAAAATTCCCAAAAAAACCCAAAACAAGCCCAACGAGCCTATATTAGATTTTTTTGAAAAAAACCCAAACTTAAAATAAAATAAATAAATAAAATCACGAAAACCAAGGGTCTGTCTCCAGGACCCATTTCATAGAAATACATTGTTAATACCATGTCATAAAAGTACATTGTTAATACCATGTCATAAAAGTGCATTGTTAATACCATGCTATAGAAGTATATTGTTAATACAATTTCTTAGAAAACATTGTAAATACCATTTCATACAAAAAATCCAAAAAAGCCTAACAAGAGATTCGATATCCTTTGTAGCCACCTCCAATTGTCCACAATTTCACTCGATACAATCGCAAAGACAAAAAGAAATACCTCTACAAGAAAGAAAAAAAAAGTACACTGTTAATACTATGTCACAGAAGTACATTGTTAATACTATGTCATAGAACTATTTTCCTAATAAAAATCACATTTTGCATATCATAAACTTCAAGTGCACAACCATATATAGAGCAAAATAGAGAGCGTGCTTTGTTACTGAAAATCTGTTAATACTATGTCATAGAAGTACATTGTTAATACTATGTTATATAAATCAACTCAGTTGCAAGGTATGAACAGTATAACAACAACTGCTCATACGACTTACATATAACAAATTGTATACTACAAATCAACTTACCAGCTTGTTGAAATTTACAAAAGTCATATATTAGGCCCACAACCACCTGAAAAGCCAAAATTGGCTTGTTGCAAATGCCATATCAAAGCACAGAGAAATGAATAAATTCAGTCACACGACACACTTAGAATGAGTTCAAAATGATAATATCTCTCTTCATCAAAATAACAGAAGACCAAAATGAAATCAAAGCATGATCATTAAATTCAGCTGCAATTCCATTACAAACTTGCAAAGCAAAGAGAGCAGCTCTCTTTCAGCTACAACTCAGAAGCAAAAATAATTGCACAAAACTAGTACAATAAATAAACCAACTTTCTCTTTTTCTAACTCTAAAAATGAGGAATTTATGAATATTGACACATTTTATCAGCAACCCAAATTTCCAAAACAGATGTTTAGCAAAACAGAGGTAACTCACCCAATTTTTTGGTTAAACTTTCACTAAGACTCTTAGCTAGTAGCTTGAAATGATGTAGAAAGTTTGGTCTCCTAGTTGGGTCATAGTTTGTTGGCTAAGCATTGCAGGAGTTAGGGGTCAAATAGTGGTCTATTTGTGCATGACTTAATCAATGTGTCCTAAGCAAAACATGCTTCAAGGCAATGAATACAAAACATGATTAATCATTTATTATATTTTAAATGCTGCTTACTTCGCTGTGTTACCTCTCTATGTAAAACATAATCTTGGCCAATAAGTCTAAGCAACCTTAAATCAAGGTAAAATTTGTAAATACAGAGATGAAAGTCGAACTCTTGTTGTAAGCGAGAGGTTATGAGTATCCAAAGACTTGGATCATTAGACTATTATGAAATTAAAAAATTATGTATCAATCTATGTTCTTTGGATCATTCGACAACACCAAAACTAAATGAATTAAAACATATGCTATACCTAACAGATAGGCTTTGGTCAAACATAGAGCCAATAGTAGGAAAACTGAATTTGGTTAATATTACAGAGAACAGTCCTAGGAATGTAGGAAAGACATACATCCTCTCTGTAATGTATTCACTAATTTGTATTTGTGGTGCCCATAAAGAAAGAAAGGACTAAACATCAACCAAAGCAAATATGCCTATCACGACTAAAGAACAAATCAATTAGTTTCCTTCCATATTAAAACGATCATAAACCACAACATAAAAGTTAACATGTTCAAATCTCTAACCTAAGCCATACAAACTAAGTTGTTGAATTTAAAATGTTCACAAGCCAAACGCAAACAGAAAACACAACAATTCATACAACAAAACTAGAAAATATTGAAATGAGCAATCAACAAAAGAATAAAAGGTGAAAATACGTACATCAGAGGCGTAACTGATGACCTCACGGAGAAAGATCTCCTTGCTGTTGTAAAAGGTGTTGATGATCAAACTTAGAAGCTGGTTGCTCTCATGGATCAGGACTCGAGTCCACCTCCTGAGTTGTAAAATGACTTTGCCGAGTTCGGCGTATCCCGCTCTTCAATGGATGCCACAAAGAGGAAGAGGAAGCGGCAACCCTTTTGGCTATGGAAAAATCATCGTAGGCGGGATCTGAGAACAGAGCGAACAGGAGATCCGGATTGAAAATTGGGGAACACAGGATGAATCTAGCCATTTTGGAATATATTGTCGGTGGAAATCGGCGATCTGTCAAGGTTGGTGCATGCCAAAGAGAAAATCGTCTTCATCTTCTTTCTTCTCGCAATCACCACCGACGTCGATGTTCTGAACACCTTCGTCCAGCAATTGACACCTCAAATCTACAGAGTAGCCACAGAACTCCACGAGCTTAACCATTAGCTCTGTTCATATCGGAAAAAAAATAGAAATTAGCACCAAATTCAACGAAGAAACTGAAATCAAGTAGAACTTCAAGTAAATTAAGCAAAAATCAAAAGGAAAATAACGAATTGAAGCAAATGGAACAAACTTACAAAGGAAATGGAGACATCGGCAGCGAGAACACGTGTGAGGCCATTGACGTAACAGAGATTGTCGTCGGTCTTGTGTTGGTCCATGGCTTTGAGATTGTTTGGTTTACTTTGAAGGAGAGAGGGAAGAAGGGAGAGAACGGAGGAGAGATGGTGGTTTGAAGCAGGAGAGGGGCTTGAGGCTTCAAACCTGAGGGAGGGCTTGAGGCTTCAAACCTGAGGGAGGCTTCAAACGAGATCCAAAACTAATTTAATGCTAAAAAGGGTAATAAAGATATTTCATCTTATTAATTAAAATTTTAATATACAATTGTTGATTTTTGGGTTTATTTTGGGTATGTTTATAAAGATTAAATGGTATAGGGTTTTGTAATAGGACTAGGTGTAGAATTGAGTATTTAACTAAAAAAAACTATTTTTTTAAATGTGATTTGTACTTTAAACTTTTTTTTTAACCAATTTTAATGTTTTCTAAATTATCCAACTTCTTTATTTTAATTTCTAATTGGTTTTCTACTTTTTACTCTTCTTCTAAATCTAATCTATTTTTCCCCCTATAGGCTGTATCCTAATCCTCTATCTTTTTCCAATTTGGGGAACGCTAGTCACCTTCCTCATGACATATGTCACTTTTCTTACACTAAAAATAATGTAATTAATGCATCAAATAAGATAACAATTGTTTCCAAATTTGCCCTTATTTTTTGTATTGATTTTAATGTTTCCTTAAATTTATTATTCAAATTTGTTACAACTTTCTTATCACCTTGTTACAAAATTAAATACGAAAAAAAATTTATTTCTTTTTTCTTTTTTGAGAGACTCCAACAAATAAGACTTACCTAATTAATGGTTTAGGAAAAAAAAAAAAAAAAAGAAGTCAATAATCAGACTTACCGAATTAATGGTTTGAAAATGTAATCAATGAACTTCCTTTTAAAACAAACTTTCTTAGAAGGACGTCTTTTGTCTGTATAAAAAAAGGATATATGTTTTATGGATTTTTTAAAGGTCATTATTGTGTTTTTTTAAAACCCAAAAAAAAAAAAAAACGTTTTTCCTCTAAAAAAACCAACATTTTCTTTTAAAAAAAACATAATTTTTTAATTTTTTTTACATATGGTAAGAGAGTTGTAAAAAAAAAAAGGGATAAATTGAAGGATAATACATTTAATAAGGGTAAACTTGGAAAACAAAAGGTGGTCTGTTTGATGTATTAATGTCAATATTTTAAGTGTATGGGAAGTGACACATGTCATGAGGAAAAGGAAGAAGGCCTAAAAGAGAAGGTTGGAGTGAAAGTTATTAGTATTCCCCATCATTCAATGAAACAAACGCTAACAATTAGTTCTTTCTCATGTGGAAATTTTTACATTTCTCACTTCTTCACATGCACACTACCTTTCCTTAACTGGTCTGTCAATTTTCTATTATGTCTGAACTTATTGATGTGTATGAGTTCCTATTGTGTATTAGGGGAACAAACAAAAAGGAAGACAAATTAGTCAATGAAATAATGTACGGAATTTCAGTTCTTTCTTTATGTAATTTTCATTTTAAATGACGAAGAAAATTCTAGAGGAAGACAGATTAGTCAATGAAATAATGTATGAAATTTCCGTTCTTTCTTTATGTAATTTCCATGTTAAATGATGAAGAAAATTCTAGAGGTAGACTTATTAGAAAATGACATACATGTTATCATAAATGAAAAGTTGGTGTTTATAAGACTTGAGGAACACATTTACCAACCAATCAATGAAGACTAGAGGAAGACTTTTACCAATCAATCAATGAAGACTAGAGGAAGACTTTTACCAATCAATCAATGAAGACTAGAGGAAGACTTAAATGCCTTTGAATGGCTCCTTTTTTGGTTGGGGGAATGTGTGTGTGGGTGTTAAAACTCATTGGAGAAAGACTAGACGACTATACCAAATTATGTGATAGATAATGTGTCAATTTGCAAATAACTTTAGTAGCAAGTAGACTACACTAGCCACCTACAGCTTTAAGCCTAATCATTCACACAATTTCTCACTTCTTCACATCCACACTACCTTTCCTTAACTGGTCTGTCAATTTTCTATTATGTCTGAACTTATTGAGGTGTATGAGCTCCTATCGTGTACTAGGGGAACAAACAAAAAGGAAGACAAATTAGTTAATGAAATAATGTATGGAATTTTCGTTCTTTCTTTATGCAATTTTCATTTTAAATGACGAAGAAAATTCTAGAGGAAGACCGATTAGTCAATGAAATAATGTATGGAATTTTCGTTCTTTCTTTATGTAATTTTCATATTAAATGATGAAGAAAATTCTAGAGGAAGACTAATTAGTCAATGGAATAATGTATGGAATTTCCGCTCTTTCTTTATGTAATTTTCATATTAAATGACGAAGAAAATTCTAGAGGAAGACAGATTAGTCAATGAAATAATGTACTAGAGGAAGACAGATTAGTCAATGAAAGAATGTATGAAATTTCCGCTCTTTCTTTATGTAATTTTCATATTAAATTACGAAGAAAATTCTAAAGGTAGACTTATCAGAAAAGGATATACATGTGCTCATAAATGAAAAGTTGGTATTTATAAGACTTGAGGAATGCATTTACCAACCAATCAATGAAGACTAGAGGAAGATTTTTACCAATCAATCAATGAAGACTATAGGAAGACTTAAATGCCAATGAATGGCTCCTTCTTTGGTTGGGAGAACGTGTGTGTGGGTGTTAGAACTCATTGGAGAAAGACCTGACGATTATACCACATCATGTGGTAGATAATGTGTCAATTTGCAAATAACTTTAGTAGCAAGTGGGCTACACTAGCCACCTACAGCTTTAAGCCTGATCATTCAGATAATGCTTGCATCCTCTGTTTTACCGCGGCTGCTAGCACAAAGAAAGCCGATGCTTTCATTGCCTCTTCTACCTTCACACGGCATTGCTCTGTCGGGCTTTTTCCCATTACAGAGAATTCCCCACTACTGCCTTCGGTAGGAGTATGAGTTGTGTCTCAATTTGTGTGGTTGATATTCCTAATTGCCTTAGTTAGCTTTGTCTTACCAACTACCTAATCAGACACAATGCCCCTCCTCGGAGAGAAAGTTACTAGCATAACTATATAAGACTTTTAACAGTTGTCACATATGATTATGTGTGTGAAACCCCCTTCAACCTTAACCCTAGAATTACACAGAGTAACAAGTATTATTTATTGAATTATCAAAATAGTACAATATTCTCAACAACTCATTCTTGATACAATAATTGTCTAATATAGCTGTAAGCTCTTATTAACCAATTCGATTATAAACTAATTTCTTAACTAATCAATTAACAAACTGACTATGCCAGCTCATCACTAATCCAGCTCAACAATGATGAAGGTTCCTAACAATGTGATCAGCCGATGTGAAGTAGTGTTATTGATTAAAATATAGCCATCCCTACCACCTCATGTAAATCCCACAAGACTCCCATTCACGGAGGGGAAGAAAATAGGGTGAATGGTAGCAACCTTCTCTCTAACCTTCTTTTTTTGACATTTTCCCTTTTCCTCATTACATGTGTCACTTTCCTTATACTAAAAACAATGTAATTAATGCATCAAATAAGGTAACATTTGTTTCCAAATTTACCCTTATTTTTTTTATATTGATTTTAATGTTTCCTTAAATTTATTATCCAAATTTGTTACAAGTTTCTGATCACCTTGTTAAAAAATTAAATAAGAAAAAACATTAGTTTTTTTTCTTCTCTTTTTTGAAAGACTCCAACAAATTACCTAATTAATGGTTTAGGGAAGAAAAAAAAATTTCAATAAGACTTCTTTTGTCTGTATTAAAAAAAAAGATATATCTTTTGTGGATTTTTTAAAGGTCATTATTGTGTTTTTTTTTATAACAAAAAATTCCTCTAAAAAAAATAAAATTTTCTTTTAAAAAAACAGATTTTTTAATTTTTTTCCATATGGTAAGAGAGTTGTAAGAAAAATTGGATAAAATGAAGGACAATACATTTAATAAGGGTAAACTTGAAAAACAAAAGGTGGTTTGTTTGATGTATTAATGTCATTATTTTAAGTGCATGGGAAGTGATGCATGTCATAAGAAAAAGAGAGAAGATCCATAAAAAAAGGTTTGAAAGAAGATTACTAGCATTCTCCGAATTTTACTACTAAAGAAAAATAACGTTATTTTCACCCTAATATTACTTTTAATAATTAAACATGGAATGGGAGGTTGAAGGGCTGCCGCTGTCTCTCTCTTTTCCGTTAATTAAAACAGTAACATAACACGATAATACATTTCTACACCATTTTGCTCACCCATGCCATCACAAGTTTTTGGGTGCGAAGATTTTTTTTCTTGACAAAAATGAAAAAGTTCCTAGTTTTTGCTAATCTTTCCTTTTTATGGGTGAAAATAAAGAGAGAGAATTTAAACGTACGAGGAGAGCATAACCCAGACAAAAACAGAGAAAAGGGGTCTCCTCCTAGCGGGTCGTTTAACAGCTTGAGCCTCAAAAGTATCAAAACCCAAGCTTGGATCTCTAAAAGGAGGAAGACGTAGACAGGTTAACGCTAAAACACACCAACCGCTCAGCCCTCCCCTCCCTCTTCGGATATATATAAAATAACCTCCCTTTTGAAACAAACAATCACACAAGCAGGCTCTGTCATCACCACCTTTTATTTCTTTTAGGTACATTTTTTATATAAAAAGTTTCTTAATTTCAATAATTTGTTTTCACAAATCGATTTGTATTTGGTAATTCAACTGTTTTGAATCTCTGGCATTCCTTTCTGTGCTGTTTACCTGTCAGAAATGTGGGAGATGGTGGATTCATTTTAGCTTATTTTAATTGTGTGGTGTCTCTCTGCTGATGCTTCTTCTTTGTTTTTGGTTTGGCATTTTCTGGTGTTCTGTTCTTGTTGCAGATATGTTTGAATCTTATGATGGGTTGGGCCTGATTTTCTTTCGGTTGACAGTTTTTCATTGTTTCTGATTAGTTTTGATCTCAAAATGGTGAAAGTTAATGGATCTATCTGGAGTTTATGTCGTGTTGTTTGGGGTTGGCTTCTTGTCAGATCTGAATTGATTCAGATGAAAATATGGGCTTGGAAACTGTTTTTCACTTCATAATACATCTTGTTGGGGGTGGCTTGGTAAAGCAATTCTTGGATACCCTTGCTTAGTGAAAATTAAGGGAAATTTATAACCAAGTAAAAAAAAAAAAAAATGAAAAATAAGGCAAACCATGGATTTGGTTCATATTCTTTGGTCCTCTGTATTTCTCAGAAGTGTATGTATGCCTTCCATTTTTTTATATTAAGTACATGATATATTTAATGAGTATTGACCACTTTCTGGACTTGTGCAATGCAGAACAGCTTCTGAGGTATCAAGAGGAAATAGAAAGAGTAACAAGTGGTGTAAATGGCATCCGAGAGGTAAAGTTTCGACCTTTCAGGGCCATTACACCTAACTTCCATTGATTGGTGAGACCTCAAACTCTGCCTCTCCACCCCCACACAGTTTCTTTCAAAAGATGAATGAATAGTATTTTTAGGTTTGGAATCAAGTGTGTTTCTCTTTACCAAAATGGTATGGAGGAAGTTCTTGTGATTTTCCACCTATTAGAATTTGAAAATAACATCACAAAGAAGAAAATCCAGTGAGCCAATATATCTTGTAAGAGAGGGGGAGAGAGCTATTTGCATGTTTATTTCATTTTATACAATTACCATTTGTACAGCTGCTGTGAGAAAGGAGATTTCAGACGAGACAGATCGAGAAACTGGCCGCAGCAAACAAATTTATAGTGTTCCAATCCATCTTAGCATATATTCTCCTAATGGTAAGCTAATGGATCTTTTTTCTTTTACTTGTTTGCTTAACTTAAACTAAAGAACACTACGATTTTGGAATGGGAATGTGAACTTGGTATCCGACCTATCTTGCAGCAACATGGAACAATGTGGGTAGACTCAAATTAAGTTTCATGGACTGTTTAGTTAATAGTTTGAATGTGACAAGACAATCTTGGGTTAAATTTCCTTTGTAATACTGGTCTTTGCCCCCCTGAAAGCATAGTCCACAAAATTTTTGCAATTAGTTTCACATTTCTTTTCAAAACAATCTCCAACAGATAGATTGGAAGGTCATTTCTACTTGGACTGCATTTAAAATATTAAAGCAATTGGGCCCCAACTAATAGAGTTTTAATCTCGGGGAACGGCGTCCAAAGTTTTCTTTCTTATTTATCTGCATGATAACATTTTCATATAATTTTAGGTTTTTGTATCCACATTTTGATCATCTCATCTAGTGATTTAACCAATTTATAATTATTTGATTCTTGGCAGTTGTCAACTTGACACTTAATTGATCTTCCCGGGCTTACAAAAGTGGCTGTTGGTAAGTATCATCGATCTCATAGATTTATCAATTGTTATGCAGGCAGGCACTTTACATGCATGTTTCTTTGCCATTCTATTTACATGCATGTTTCTTTGCCATTCTATCTGTCTGAAAAAGTCTTAAGGAAAATGGAAGAAGGAAAGGTGGAACATAAAGCCCTCACTTTTAAAATTCAGGACCTGCCTTAACAAAAAAATCTGCTTGATCATGTTCCCCTACGGAATTAAAGACCTTTTTTTTTTGGGTCGGATAGGAACCTAACCTTTGACATTTTTAAACAATTCTCATTTCATTTCCCTTGTTTTCTTTGCAAAAGAAGACAGAACTACTATCTGTATATATAAGACACACTAACAACTTTTCTTTGGCATGTAGAGGGTCAATCGGATACTATTGTGCAAGACATTGAAAATATGGTTCGCTCCTACATTGAGAAGGTAATATCCACTGCAATCTTGTATTCTTTTTCAACGTTAACTAAGCTGAATCATTTTGTGTCTTTCAACATTTTATGCAGCCCAACTGTATAATTCTAGCAATTTCACCTGCTAATCAAGATCTCGCTACATCTGATGCAATTAGAATCTCTCGTGAAGTGGATCCAGCAGGTGACTCTCATACTGTTTTCTACACATTGCAAATATCTTTGCATAATTCTTGACTGTTGTATCTAGCATAGGAAACTGTAGATGGTAAAGGATTCAGTATATTGACATTCTTTTTACAGGGGAGAGGACACTTGGAGTCTTAACGAAGATTGATCTTATGGACAAGGGTACTGATGCAGTTGAAGTAAGTTTGCCTAGTATCTTGTTTTAAAACATGTGACACTGGATGATTTGGTAATCAACTATTAAGCTAGAAAGTCTAAAGAAATATAGCTTCCTGTTTTATTGCCCAAAAGATCTTTATGACTTTTCTATAGTTAAGAAACAGTGGAAGACCTATTTATGTGCATTTTGTATGTCGGACTCTAAAGTTAGTTATACCTGAATATTTCAAAAATTGCTTAGTATAGAGGTATCCAGGCTGATTCATGACTAGATGCATTTATAGGCTAATCCGCCCCTTCAACTTGTCTCCCACATTCTTGATCTTCAGATTTTATTTTTGAGGGGTAGATACATAGTTCATACACACATACAGAAATGATCTAGTTCTGGAACCATTCCAGATATGCCTTGTATATATACTCTCTTTGCAAGTCGCAATGATTAGCAAATCCCACTTTTTGGCTGTCACTTATTTATCTAGGAGTGTGGTAATGCATATATTTTGGATACCCTTATTTTACTCATTGAAGCAGCGTAGCGCTTGCAATTATCAATTCTGAGCTTCTTTTCCTTTTTGGGTTACTTAGATATTGGAAGGAAAGTCATATCGGCTAAAATTTCCTTGGGTTGGGGTCGTGAATCGCTCACAAGCGGACATTAACAAGAATGTTGACATGATTGCTGCCCGGCGTAGAGAACGCGAGTATTTTTCTACTACCCCAGAATACAAGCACCTTGCTCCAAGAATGGGTTCTGAGCATCTAGCAAAAATGCTTTCTAAGGTAGGCAACTGGATAGCCTTCATTAATTTGGTTTCAATATCTATAAGAGGAAATCAAGTTAGTAGATCTTTTTTTTATTTAATCTGTTGGGTAAATATTGGCCGTTTTCACTAAATTATTATAATGGTTACTGTCCCGGCATTTGGAAACAGTAATTAAGTTGAAAATCCTGGGGATCCAGCCCCTCATTAGCAAGACCGTTGCTGAACTTGAAGCTGAACTGAGTCGCCTTGGAAAGCCCATTTCTGCAGACGCTGGAGTAAGTTTGCTTTATTTCTTGTAGTATCATTTTAAAGTTTCTTGCTTTTAAAGTCAAATTAAACGACTATGAAATCCACCTCTGTTTGTAATTTTTACAAGAGTTGCTATTGATTGATTGCTTTGGACATGCAGGGAAAACTGTATACAATCATGGAGATATGTCGTCTATTCGATGGAACTTATAAAGAACATCTTCTCGGTATTCATTTTCTCGGTTACAATCTTGCAGGGAAAACTGTATACAATCGTGCAGCTTGGCTCAGTATTCATTTTCTTGGTTAATCCATTTGATAAAATGGTCTGAAATTAATATGTTCTTTGTTGTCCACAGGCGCCCTGGCGGTGATAAGATTTACAACGTTTTTGATAACCAGCTTCCTGCTGCTCTAAAAAGATTGCAATTTGACAAGCAACTTTCAATGGAAAATATAAGGAAGCTCATTACTGAAGCTGATGGATATCAACTTCATCTAATAGCTCCTGAACAAGGTTACCATGGTCATTGAATCCTCTGTAATTACTATTAGAGGTCCTGCTGAGGCAGCTGTTGATGCGGTATGAAAAGAGATTACTTTTCATTCTGTGTGAATTGCAAGTATTTACTTTATTACGCTGCTTGAACGATGATGAGTTATTTTCAATTTTTCACGATTCCAGGTTCATGCCATTTTGAAGGATCTGGTTCACAAGTCTGTTAATGAGACTCCAGTATGTTCACAACCATGTTTAATTTTTTGTTTCCATTGATTTTTTCTTTTCCTTTTGTTGTTTTTTTGGTGTCAGTTTTGGTAGTTCTAGTAATACAGTGGTAAATATTTTTTTTTCTTGTATTCTTTTCCTCCTTTTGGTTATTCTTATTTCTCTTGGGTTCATAGATTCTTAAGATCTTGGATAAATGGTACTCTTTTTTGTTTGGCCAAATGTTCATACTTTTGCAAGTGGTTGGGTAAATTTTGCTCCTTGTTGTCTTACAGGAGCTAAAGCAGTATCCTGCTCTTAGAGTTGAGGTTACACATGCAGCTAGTGATTCCCTTGAGAGGATGAGAGAAGAAAGTAAGAAGGCAACACTAAAGCTAGTTGATATGGAGTGTAGTTATCTGACAGTTGATTTCTTCCGTAAACTTCCTCAAGATGTTGAGAAGGGTGGCAACCCATCACATTCGATTTTCGATAGATACAATGATTCATATCTCAGGCGAATTGGTGAGTCTCATGAACTAAAAATTAGCCTTGCATGTATTTTATGTTGGTTAAACTTTGTTTTATCTTCTATTAAACCAGTAACATGGTTAATTGCTAATCATGACAAAGCACCTTATCCAATCACTACGTTTTTTTGCTCTTTAAAAAAACAGGGATAACGGTTCTGGCTGACGTCAATATGGTATGTGCAAGTTTGCGTAACTCCATCCCCAAGTGTATTGTCTATTGCCAAGTCTGAGAGGCAAAACGAAGCTTTCTTGACCATTTCTACACTGACTTGGGAAAATTGGAGGTTAGTACAAAAATCTTCTACCTATAATTTCTGGGGGTGAAAATTGATCAATCTTTTGGAGGGCAAATATTGACTTTTGATTACTCTAAATATTTTGAACAGACAAAGCAGTTGTCCTCATTACTGAACGAGGATCCGGCAATAATGGAGAGGCGTTCTGCCCTCACGAAGAGGCTGGAGTTATACAGAAGTGCTCAAGCAGAAATTGATTCAGTTGCTTGGGCTAAGTAGGCATGCATCACATGCACCATTTCTTTTCGGATGTGGATTTTGTCGAGAAGGCCACACAATTCATTCATTTAAGATTTTTTTGTAATGGGGGAAATGAGGGGGGTTTTGGGAGCCCCCTTGTTTCATTTTAGCCTTCATTTTATGTACTAACAAATTGACAAGGGGTGATGCCATCTTTTACTTGATGTCGTTATGCTTGTTTTTTCAACTGTGACATTTATATACTACATATGATTTGCTAAATGGATGTCATATTTTTTAATGTGCTTTGTACTTTAAACTTTTTTTTAACCAATTTTAATGTTTTCTAAATTATCCAACTTATTTATTTTAATTTCTAATTGGTTTCTACTTTGTACTCTTCTAAATCTAATCTCTTTTCCCCCCAACAGGCTGTATCCTAATCCCCTCTCTTTTCATCTCCAGTTTCTTGTCGCGGTCGTTTCATTTCCAATTTTCACTACTTGAAAAAAGTAACATTATTTTCACCCCAATATTTCGTTTTAATAATTACACATGGGATGGGAGGTTAAAGGGCTGTCGCTGTCTCTCTCTTTTCCGTTGATTAAAACAGTAACATAACACGATAATACATTTCTACACCATTTTGCTCACCCATGCCATGACAAGTTTTTGGGTGCAAAGATTTTTTTTTCTTGACAAAAATGAAAAAGTTCCTAGTTTTGCTAGTCTTTCCTTTTTATGGGTGAAAATATAGAGAGAGAATTTAAACGTACGAGGAGAGCATAACCCAGACAAAAACAGAGAAAGGGGTCTCCTCCTAGCGGGTCGTTTAACAGCTTGAGCCTCAAAAGTATCAAAACCCAAGCTTGGATCTCTAAAAGGAGGAAGACGTAGACAGGTTAACGCTAAAACACACCAACCGCTCAGCCCTCCCCTCCCTCGTCGGATATATATAAAATAACCTCCCTTTTGAAACAAACAATCACACAAGCAGGCTCTGTCATCACCACCTTTTATTTCTTTTAGGTACATTTTTTATATAAAAAGTTTCTTAATTTCAATAATTTGTTTTCACAAATCGATTTGTATTTGGTAATTCAACTGTTTTGAATCTCTGGCATTCCTTTCTGTGCTGTTTACCTGTCAGAAATGTGGGAGATGGTGGGTTCATTTTAGCTTATTTTAATTGTGTGGTTGTCTCTCTGCTGATGCTTCTTCTTTGTTTTTGGTTTGGCAGTTTCTGGTGTGTCTGTTCTTGTTGCAGATATGTTTGAATCTTAGGATGGGTTGGGCCTGATTTTCTTTCGGTTGATAGTTTTTCATTGTTTCTGATTAGTTTTGATCTCAAAATGGTGAAAGTTAATGGATCTATCTGGTGGGGTTGGCTTCTTGTCAGATCTGAATTGATTCAGATGAAAATATGGGCTTGGAAACTGTTTTTCACTTCATAATACATCTTGTTGGGGGTGGCTTGGTAAAGCAATTCTTGGATATCCTAGCTTAGTGAAAATTAAGGGAAATTTATAACCAAGTAAAAAAAAGAGAAGAAAAATAAGGCAAACCATGAATTTGGTTCATATTCTTTGGTCCTCTGTATTTCTCAGAAATGTATGTATGCCTTCCATTTTTTTATATTAAGTACATGATATATTTAATGAGTACTGAGCACTTTCTGGACTTATGCAATGCAGAACAGCTTCTGAGGATATCAAGAGGAAATAGAAAGAGTAACACGTGGTGTAAATGGCCTCCGAGAGGGAATGTTTCGACCTTTCAGGGCCATTACACCTAACTTCCATTGATTGGTGAGACCTCAAACTCTGCCTCTCCACCCCCACACAGTTTCTTTCAAAAGATGAATGAATAGTATTTTTAGGTTTGGAATCAAGTGTGTTTTTCTTTACCAAAATGGTATGGAGGAAGTTCTTGTGATTGACAGTAATGCTAATCGGCTGATTTTGTATCTTGAACTGAAAAAAAAGCCATATGAAGATGGATGGTATTGTGCTGTTTTGTTGTTATGTGGAGTTATATGCTTGTTAGATTATGTATGCATCGATAATACTCACAATTGCAATTATCACTCAAGGGGTTCTGTTCTTCTAATTTGACCCAAGGTTTTTATCGACACAATTTGAAGGAATTTAGTGCTTGAATCATTCTTCTCAGGCAAAACATTGTCGATATGAATCAATTACTTTTCTTTGAATTTGCAAGATGATATGGGATTTAAAATGTGTGCCACTGTATGCAGGCAGAATACTCAACATCAAAGGTCTGTTGCTGCATGTTTGGTTCAGGGTGTCTATGTTGTTGAGCGGGACCGCCAAGAGGAACGTGAAGGGCCCCAAGCCCTTGCTCCTCCTTGGTGGGAGTTCTTCCATTTTAAGTTGCTCCGCAAGCTTGTGGATGATGTTGGTTTCTCAGTCTTTGGTGCCATTTATGAATTCAAACCTCCTCCTTCTCTTTGTAACTCCCCATTAGAGGGAATACCTCGTTTTGTAATTGCCTTCCGAGGCACCTTGACGAAGAATGACTCAGTCTCACGAGATCTTGAGTTGGATGTTGAGGTGGTCCGAAATGGACTTCACCGGACATCTCGCTTTGAGATTGCTATGCAAGCTGTCCGGAATATGGTTGCTGCAGTAGGTGATTCAAATGTTTGGTTAGCTGGCCATTCCTTAGGGTCAGCCATGGCAATGCTTGCTGGAAAAACTATGGCTAGCAATGGCATTTTCCTCAAATCTTTTCTCTTCAATCCACCATTTGTGTCTGCCCCGATAGAGAGGATTAAGGACAAGAGAGTGAAACACGGGATTCGGATTGCAGGCAGTGTGATTACAGCAGGCCTCACTCTTGCTATGAAGGCTAAACAACAACCACAACAGAGAAGTCATTCAGAAGAAAACCCTTTCACTACTCTGTCTGCATGGTTCCCTGGTCTATTTGTCAATCCAGCTGATGACATCTGCTCCGAATATATCGGGTATTTTGAACATAGGAAGAAGATGCAGGACATTGGAGCAGGAGCCATTGAGAGGTTAGCAACCCAGAATTCTCTTGGGGGTCTACTAATGCATGCAATGGGAAAGCAGCCAGCGCCGGAGCCTCCATTGCACCTCATTCCTTCTGCAAACCTGACAGTTAATTTGACCCCGTCACGGGATCTCAAAGAAGCCCATGGAATTCACCAATGGTGGAGAGACGATCTGCAACTCCAGTCTGAGGTTCACAAATACAGATAGTTTACGGTGTGATTGTTCTGATTATTTTCCATGTACTCGTGGTTTTAAGTAGTCAAACAGCCTCCAATCTTGTTTTCATCAGTCATGATTTTGGAAAGAATAAACTAAAGAAGTGAAGAAGTTTACTAGTTAAGGAAGAAGAGCAAGTAGGGAGCTGCTTGGTTGTGTGAATGCAATGGCATATGAGTTGTAAATTATGAGTTACAGAAAGGAAATTTCATTTGAAGTTACTGATTTCTTTCGTGGGTGGCTTAATGCTTGAAGTAAGGGCCATCACTTCTCATTCGAATGACGGATCGATAGGTAAAAATTAAAATTAATAGAAATGGTATTGTGGTGGCAAAAAAATAATTATGTACTGCTTTTCATATTTTTACTGGGAATGGTCCCAAATTGCTCCCGCAGGCCGCAACAAAGTGTGAACATGAAGAAAGTCAAAAAAACGCATGCTCGAATCCCAATGACCATCTTGACCCAAAAAAAAAAGAAAAGAATCCCAATGAATGACCATGGCTCCCACTCTGCCATTTCCTGTTGTTTTTCTCTTTGGCAAAAGCACACTTTTTTACCATTGCCAATATCCCATTCACCATGTTTACTGAATTACCACCAATTACTGGTTGGGTTACTTCGATGTTTCCACACTTTCAAACTAGAAAAGGTGAATTAAACAGTAGTGGTTCTTCACAATCAAACTCTTTCATGTCACTCATCCCTATGATTATATTAAGCTAGAGGCTCCACAGGCACAGTTAAGATCCTTTACTTGATGATTGGGACCTGGGAGTTGGGGCCCATAACCCCCAATTTCAGCCTTAAATGCCCCAAATAATTGGCCAACTCTGTTCTATTTAGTCCAACTGCAAGACTAGGAATTTAGGATCTACCTTTACTTAAACTCTAATTAATCTCTCTCTCTCAACATTAAGCAAACCCAAGAAAGAAAAAAAAAGAAAGCAAAAGCAAAAAGCTCCTCCCTTCCACTGCTCCCACCTTCCCTCCCTTTTCTTCAAGGCTCCTACAGCCTCTCCACAGTGTTCACCACTGCCAACCCCAATTATCTCTACCTACTCCAACTCATCAAATCAACCTTCAGCTTTCTGCTTGCTAGCCAATCAAGCTTTCAGCCTTATGAATTTATGACCAGCTAACACCACAAAAAGAAACCCAAAACTCCTACCAAAAACAAAAACCCAGATGCATAATGACAGCTGACGAGAGATTAATTGTTAAAAATCAATTCTTTTTTTACACTTCCATTGATCAAAATGGGTTAACAAATTGGGCACCCAAGTTACCAATTTTGGCAAAAACTAAAAAAGCTACACTCTTTTTCACTCATCAGAAGAAAGAAAAGCCAAAACTAACAGCTAACAATTAAAACCCAACACAGACCCATCATTCACAGAAATCACAACTCTACACCCAGATTTAGCTTCCACATGGTGAGTGAAGAAGTGCATGACCCGAATCCGACCCGCCATCTGCAACCTCGACTCAATCTCCATCGTGGGTCCGCCGGCGCCACTCAACCCACTGTACCCGTCCCCGAACGTGGGCCCCAACGGGTTCTGGACCAACCCGACAGCCCGATTAGGATCGTTAACCGGGAACGACTGAACTGCAAAAGTGGCGGCCATGAACTGGGTCTGTCCCGCTTCGATCTTGCCGGCGGGTATGAACATGAACCCGACTTGGTTTCCGGAGTAAAGAAGCTGAAGGCTACTGTCGAAGTGGCTGAAAGCTGCCCTGTTCGGGTTCCGAACGCCGACGTATTGGGCAAAGGTGAAGTTGACGGTGGAGTTTTGGATGGAGAAAGAGGGGAGCTGGACGGCACTGACGGAGATTTTGGGGTCTTTGGGCTTGAAGACGGTGAAGTAGACTATGAGGATGACGATGACGACGAAAATTAGGAAAATTGTGGCGACGATGCAGGAGGCGAGGTTTGTGCGACCAGAAGGTGGAGGTTTGGGCCTCTGAGTCCGAGGCTTGCTCATGGCTAATTAATTTTGAGTTTAACAGAGAAAGATTGAAATTAAGAGAAGCGGTGAAGCAGTGTGGATCTGTGTGACTGAGATTGAGAGAGAGGAGACAGAGGAGAGAGAGACAGAATGAGTATTATAGAGAGAGAGGATATAGGGGTTGTGTTTGTATGCGGGTTTTGAGTGTATATATTGAATGGTAAGTGGTAAGGGGTCCTGGTGAGTTTGAGACAGAAGTGTGAAAAATAAACTTTTTCATTTCTCTGATTTTCGGTTTGAATTTGGAGAGTAATTTTTCTCTGACTTACTTAAATTATTGGACAAATTTTAAATCACAAGCGAGAATTAACATAATCGATGGTTCACAATTTTTAAATTTGATAAAATCTATATAAATAATTATTCTAATCACTTCAGTTGTAAATCTCTTCTTATAATGATATAATTAACCTACAACGAATATGTATCCTCGCGTTATGTTAACAAAGATAACTACAATTAGATTTGACCAAAAACTATAATTATATCAAATTGAAACACTATATGCTAAAAATCAATGAATAATTATGAATTTATGAACGTAACCCCACACAAACTTGATAAATGTCATCAACCTAATCTTTTGTTTCCTTGCACACCATTAAATTTATGATACAAAATGAGGATTAAAAGTCAATTGAACTAGTGAGGAAAAAGCAAGCACTGGACACAGGTTTTTCTGTTTGGTTTAGTTTGAAAATGTGCTCTATTCTTGGGTGATGAAGAGTGGGGCTTTTGCTGTCTGTATGTCTGTCTTGCTGGGGCATGGACTTTGGTCCACAGGTGGATGCAAGTATGCAATCCAAGCCGTTGAAGGTTTGAAGAATTAAAGGTGGGGTGGGCCCAAGAAGGACAATTAGGAAAGTGGGTCTGACAAGTTTGCACAAGCATGTCGATAGGGTAAATTTGCATTTTTTATTTAGCAAAATGGAAAATGAGATGAGACATCTTAATCATGCAGAAGAATAACAGTGTAATTTGATGACTGATGCTTGTTCTAATGTTGAGTGGGAATAACAAGTGCATGTGTTTTAATTATGGTAAGAGCGGCTAAAAGTTTAGGACAAAACGGTGATTAGAATCTTAATTTAGATAAGTTTATAATGTTCTTAAATGGGGGCCACTCAAACTTGAGAAGGATTATTATTAGACAAAAAGGTGCTTAAAATTAATGTTCCCTTTGCCAATGGTAATCTTTCTGTCAGCATATTTTGCTAAAACTTCTGTTGGGATCTTTCAGTAAAGATTGAGTTTGCTGAGGAGTTTAGTTCAAAGTTTGTCTTATTGGGCATGTTGAAATCAGAACAAATCTGATGCTGCAGCTGCTGTTTTGACATAATATTCCTGAAACTGATTGCATAATTTGAAGGTGTAACTTTGCATCTGTTATTAGAACTGGTTGTGCTAGAGATTGTTCATGGTAATTTTATTTCTGGGGTTAAAAGAAAAAAGATGAAGCATGGAAATCACTTTATTGAAAAAGTGCTTTTCCCTCACTTTTTTTGGGCTCATATAGATAGTGCCAACAGCAGAGCTGGTTTCAATTTTCAAACAGAGGGGAACTCACATGGGCTTTTGGCAGAGAACCAGCAAACCATAATTTCTCCAGTTTATTATTGAATGAAAGAGAGATTTTCAAACCAGCAATGCTGAGTTTTCAGTTTGAGCCTGTGGGGGATGGTAATCAATCATAGATAAGAAGATGCCACTGCAAGCTAGTGGTCTCTAGGTTCAGAAGTAGCTGGTGCTTGTTGAAATTTTGTGATTCCCTATTGTTGGGTGTTTAAAATTAAACACCTACATTAAACAATCTAAGAGCAGATTAGCAATTATCAGCATCTTTCCGATTGTGATTGTTGTAAAAGCAGACTCTAAGCACACCAGGTGAATGCAGAAATAAACTCAATGCAGGATATATCTCCATATATATAGGTGCTTCCAATCTTGGTTATTTTATATTTAAAACACAAGAGTTACGAATTTTAAAGACAAAATTAGCTACCACAGTTGGGTTATATCATGATTCCCAACCTCTAAAACTTAAGTCACCAGGGATGATGCCTTGTAGCAGTTGTGAAAGGCTTCAACTCCCAGATTGGTGATATATCTACATATATGCACACCATATTTTAAAATCCTAATAAAGTGATGTAATACCATACATAAATAGGAAGAGATCTTATTCATGACCATTTTAAATAACAGTTGACAGAAGTCTTGGTATATTCTCCATCAGTTGACAGAAATGAAGGGAAACTTCAGGCTTATATGAAACTTCATAAGACATCCACATTTCATACAACCTGCAGTCCATCCAAAAATGGACTGGTCATTCAATCAATACATACATATATGTACCTATAAAATAGATGCAAATTTATTTAGCAAGCTTTTCGAGCTGAGAATCCATGAACTCGGAGATGGCTTCAAGAAATGCAGCTTCACTCATTCCAGGGAGCAAGGAATCCTGAGCTTCACGCACAATCTCCTCAATCACTGATTCTTTGTTTATATTTTCCCTACACATGAGGCTCCCAATAGCAAAGGGGGTGAGACCTCTCTCTACCCCTTTCTTCAGAAGCATAGTGGAGATACGGAGCGTGCGGGCGCTCTCAATAGGAATATCCCACCCATAAAACTTCAGAAGTGCAATATCTTGTTCAGCATCTAAAGAATTTATGTACTCAACGGTGTCAAGAGAATAAGGCTGGCAAGCTTGTGGCCAATAAAGCCAATCAAATGTGCAATCTTCAAACTGCAGACAGAGGAAAGAAAGGTTATTATCAGTTAAAGAATAAAAAACCCAAATCAAACCTATATGATCGAAAATATGGTGAGAAAAATACAGGTGTACGGAAATCATTCTGGCAGGTAAAGAAAGAGCACCAACCAACAAAATTTATAAACACACTGCTCCAACTATTTAGATGTAAGATAAGATAAAAGAATAAAAGACTACCCTAGTTTAAGTTGGAAATTTATTAACCCATTAAGCAGTCATTTTCAACCTAGATCCAACATGAACCCTATTGCACCCACATGGAGATTAAATGAACATCTGTGACTGGATGTTAGAATCTACAACCATAGCTTCATAATTCACAGAAAATTATGAAAAGAAGGCAATGGCAAGAACGATGGTGCAAGCATTTAAGATATTACTAAGAGCAAAGCATGAAAGCAAAAACACATTTACTTACATTCTCAGGAAGGCAGTATCCATGATCAATTGGAATGAGCACAGTCTGACCATCTTCCCCTTTTCTAAACAAAATATTCCCGGCATGCCTGTCGGCATTTGCCATTCTTAGATCAAACACACTAATCTTGTGCACCTCCTCCACGGGGAAACGACTAGGACCCATGTCCTCACAACTTCCATCATTCTTCATGAACATCTGCAATGACCCAATCTTAACATTCTTTAATGAGCCTTCATACCCTTTCGAATAATTAAAGCCTTTGTGCAAGCACCTAACCAAAACTGTGGGAGGCACGCCAGCAAAGCCAATAGCCTCTCTTGATAAGTTGCGAGGCCCGCCCTTGGGATGATCCAATACGTATGCTGCAACTTCCCTCAGGGCTCCTTCTCCCACCCTTGTTCCCCTTTTCAAACCTTCACCATCCGGAGATACGGCCAAGCCATGGGGATTGTTCACTGCATTAGGCTCCTCATCAATAGGCTTGAAAACAGAAATAAACTCTTGGGAAGGATCTTGCATGAAATAAGTTCCTCCAGTCCCCTCAGAGGATCTTATAGGTTGATTGCCCTTCTGCAAACCATTAAATGTAGAGTTAAACATGTCCCATACATAAGAGGGAACTTTAACCTTGGGATTGACAATAATTGGTTCCAACAAGAAATCTGGATTTCGAAAAGCTGACTCCCAGGTTACAACTGGAACCCCCTCGGGTCGGTGGTTGGCTACTCCATTGACTCCTTCTCTTCTTTCATCAGAAACTGGTGCCACAACTGAAAGCTCCAAATCTTTGTCAAAATGTTTAGCTCTAACCTTTGCAGATTTCTGAACCACCAGGTGAATAACATCATCATTGTTCTTACAAATATCATCAATAAGCCTCTGGTCATCAAGCTTTTCACCGTTGCAGAAAAGTTCTTGATCCTCAGGATCATAACCTTTCCCCTTTTTCAAAATCCGTTGCTTCAGGTACCCGACCTTTCGATGTCGATCAACATGGAAATCAAATTCCTTCCCACAAATGGTCTTAACAGTGATATGCAAAAGATCAGAAAGTCTAAGAACCAAATGCAAAACATTCTCACCAGTGATACCATAGTCCTTAATGAGAGTATCGTTCCGGGCCAATTCCCTGCCTTCGAAAACAAGCTTTTGCTTCTTTACCACGAATCCATTGCATGTTTGGATCCTAAGCTTCACTGAAGCAATCGAATCCGACTCTAAAACACGCAGAGGAATTACGGAGCCGGAAACCCGGAGATATAACATGATTGATTCGCTAGAAAAATGCCCCAGGTGGCTTTCAAAAAACCCAGCAGCAGAATTTACCGACTCTTTCCGAATCGGACTCAGAGCAACATCAGCAACAGACATTTTTCAAAGACTTCAACTTTTTCTTTCAAACCCCCCAAAATGAAAAAACCAGGACCTCTTTGTTTCTGTTGCCTACTGATATTCAAATTGGCCCTACACAATCAAGGCCCCTAGATCACATTGATCAAATACCCAGATGCTAAAAACAAAAAAAAAAACAAAAAACAAGACCCAATAACCAAAATCTGTACAGCAGATTGACAGAGCCAAACAAAAGGGAAAAAATCGAAAATCCCCAGAAAGAAATGAAATTTAAATAGAATTCCAAATCCCCGGGATTCAAGAGAAACCCCTTGCACGAAGCCAGATGCCTAAATCAAAGAAAAATGTAAAAACAAAATCCAACTTCTTCTTGAAGCTCCCACAAAGATTTCAACAATAAAAAAACCAGTCTAATTTTGTAAATTGAAAAGTTGGGGTCTTGAGGGTAATGGAAAAACTCTCATAGAAAGAATTAGGGCAGAGAATTGCAATTTGGAGGAGAGAGTGGATTCTTACCTTACGGGAAAGAATCAAATGAAATGGGCAAAGGAAATGGGCTTAAATTGCATGACCAACAAGTGTGGCGATTAATTGCCGAGTAATTGAGCCGAGTTTTTTCATTTTCCGAGAATGGGATGTAAAAATTCGGGGTCTTCTAAAGCTCCCGCGATATTCTCCCCCGAGTTTTTCTGGTCCGAAAATTATGTCGTCGATAAGAGAGAGAGAGTGAAAGACTGAAGAAAAGCGAAGAGAGAGAGGAGGGGACGGTATTATAGCCGTTGGCTTTATATAAATGGTTTGACCCAACGGCTATAACGGGAGGTGTTTCGTTTTTAAAATACAGGTGTAAATTGTAATATCCAAATATTGTTACAGTTTTCTTTTCTTCTCTTTTGTTTTCTGGATTAATAAAATCACTTATGAAAAATTAAAAAATAATAAAAATTAAGCCAAAAGGGCTTTAGTTAGATAAGTACATGAACCATGTTAACCAGTCCTGAACTCTTGGACCCCTGTAATCCAAGAGATTTATGGTCACTCACCGTTGGATGTAAATTCAACGGTTTACTCATTTATGACTTGAATCGGGTAATAATCATTTATGTCATATTGCATTTATATATATCATTTTGAACCATTGGATTAATATCCAACGGTGGGTGACCACAATCTCTTGGACTCCTGTGGTCCAAGAGATCGGGACTGCCATGTTAACGTTAAATACTTCCAAAAACACTTGCATCTATATATGTGAGCCTCCGCATGCCCTTCCGCGTCTGCGAGATACTTTTTTAAAAATATCAAAAAATGGTGAAACATTCAAAATATCAGAAATTGCTATTGGTTAATGCAAACATTAAGAATTGAAATTATTAATTAAATGAGGATAATATTGTAAATCAACACCTTTTCATATTAAAAAATTTAAAATGTAAAAAAAATCAGATAATAGATCATATTTTTATGAAACACAGCTACATATTATCTTTTTTAATTCTAAAATAAATTTAAATTTTTTTAAAAAAGTCTCTCGCAAGCACATAAACGCGTGCAGAGAGGCTAGTTAATATATATATATATATAGTCCTGATCTCTTGGACTACAAGGGTCCAAGAGATTTGTGGTCACTCACCTTTATATGTAAATTCAACGGTTCACTCACTCTTGCACTCCTTTTAAGAAACTTTTTTGAACTATTAGATTAATATCCAACAGTGGGTGACCACAATATCTTGGACTCCTGTGGTCCAAGAAATCGGGACTGTATATATATAAGCTTTGTTTCATTGATAGCTCCAAGAGAATATTATATATATCAGAAAATTTTAAATTACAAGTTTTTTTTTTTTTTTCTTGTTTTATAAAGATGCCACGTACGTACATTAGTGCCAATATATAATTTGAAATTATTTACCCCAACAAAAAATATAATTTGAAATTAAGTGGTTGGTTTTTTTAATAATTGCTCCACATGTCCACTGCACTGCACACACACGTGTATTTGTCATCAACATAAAGCTGAAGAATAAAGCATGCCGACCAATTTGTCTCCATCTACAGCTTAGCAATTTTGGTACAAAGATTAAGGATTTAATAACAATTAATTAAAGTTAACTTATCAACTTGCACATGCATTGAGGTTCACTCCCCTTCCCCCTCCTTTAATTATTTGTTTAATTATGTCCTTGTTAAATGCTAATTAAGCATTTGGGTTGAAGGACCAAGTTGATCTCCATTGCACTCGAAAAGGGTCCCCAATCTACATTACATGTCTGCAAAAGTAGTCGGCACTCTCTTCGTTTCTAATTTCAATCGTATCTTGATGTTTTATTTTGTCTCATATTTGCATATATTTAAACAATTTGAAGCCATTTTATAAGTTAGAATGCAATAAAAAAGAGTGAATATTCAGTTAATCTGGCCTCTAAAGACTAAAGAGGGCTCTTCCTCAAAAGATTTGGTAGAGTACATTGAACATGGGCTTCACTTTCCAATGAATGTATTGGAGTGGCTTTAAGCTGAGTTCATCATTAAGATCTGCTTATTTGGGGTGTAACTGACTTGATAAGATTGAGCATAATTTTCACATAATTTTACACTATATATATATATATATAATTAATTAATTAATTAATTTTTGAACAAACTACGTTAAAACAGTTAGTTAGAACAATATGTCTCATTTTTTATACCGAAATCCGGTTGCCCTATATAGTTAAGTTTGCATCACACTTAATATAAAACATATAATACTATTTTACTTGCTTAGTTTGATTCATTTTAATTTCAACCGTTCTGAATTTTCATCAAAAGATGTAAAAGCGATTTGTATACTTTGTTGTGCAAATATTTTGCCCCTGAATTATAGAACATCATTATGGTCTGTCATGCAATGAAAAGGCTTGATGTTTCTTTTCCTAAATTTTGTTTTTTTCTTTTTTGACAAATGCAAAATTGTAGTGGCTGCATTATTTTGATAAACAAGACATTAAAATAAAAAATAATAATTAAAGGTGGTAGGACGATAATGCTTTATATCATAGCCCTTCATGGCCAAGACAACCCTACATCCCATACTCATCAATCATAAGCATACATAAATTTATATCAAAAGCAAGCTCAAAATGCCAATAATTATTGTACCAAGTATGAGTTGTAGTTTTTCGGCATTAAAAAAAAATTAAAAATACAGAAAATTGCATTTGTAAAATTAAAAACAAAAATAAACTGCAATTTGTTTATATAAATGGCGGAAAAGGGGGAGCTCATGGGAAGCCTTATGAGGACGTCCACACCATAGTCCTACTCATTAGAAACTAGCGCGAATGTAAGTGTACAACCGACTTTCTCAGACGCTCCACCTCCTCCTCAAGTGGCCGTTGTGGGTGGCAGACCGTTAACATGGTTGGCTAGCAGTCGGACACGTGATCACTCCAGATAGGCTGTAATTTATGAAACATTCTGCCCAATGCTTTACGTTTCAATTTTCTAATATGGTAGTACCCTCTGATTTCCCATTGAAGGAAAAAAAAAAAAAAAAAAAATTCAGATCAATTAATAGATTATCACGTGACTTGCACATGATCGCAAAAGTCTTGATTTACCTGGACTCACATATACGGAATAATGATTTTAGACCTCCATAATTATTTTTCTGATTTTTATTTTAGAAAAAGGCTATGTGTTGTAACAATCGTGGTGCTCTTTTCAGTGCATTTTTCTGGTTTTTAATTTTATTTATTTATTTATTTATGATAACATAAGTAGTAGGATATAGAATAAATCATTCCAGAACATGGGCATGGGGTATACAAAATACATCCAGTATCGGAAATGATTTAAGTACATACATCCAACTTATTCCTCAGCCATTTCATGAAGAAGCCAAGCAAACCTTGGAAGTGAGAACCTTGCACTTTAGAAAACGCCATTCTCTTCTTAGGTTGATATTTAAATAGCCCTCTTGCAAACCACCACAAAATACTATCGAAACGTCCCCCAGCCCCAGGTAAAGATTCGACAGCCTGCATCACTTCATCAATCGAAGGTGCAGTACTACTCTCAACTGCCTCAACAAGGCCATCACTCCCTTGTGCCAAGGCCGCAGCACCTCTCCATTGTGATAATGCCCTCACACTTCCTTTGTCATTCTCATCTTTCTTAGCTTGTGTGACAAGTTGTTCAGCTCTCCTTTCCCCCCCTCCCAGATGAACCTGTAGGTTGAGTGGTTTCGACTGAGACGACATTCCTTTCAGTAGCAAGTACACATCAGTAACATATATATAGAGTGATCACATTCGTAGAAAACTTAACTGGGAACTGTCAAAAAACACCAATAGGGACCAATAGTCGCCTTCAGAAATATGCAAAAGCACGACATGTAGCGTAAGGAAGAAATGAATTACCTGTAGAGCTTTGAGAAAACATGTTTTATCTGCTGATGTTCATCAACCTCAGCTACCTTGTGTCTCTGGATATTTAAAATAGAAAGAAAATAGTAGGACATCCCTTCATCATCATATACATTATGTTGCTTTTTTGTGGTCAAAATCATACATTACGTTATTCCGAGACATAATTTCAGTGATGGGATTTCCATGGTCATAAGAACAGTTAAAAAAATTCAGTTTTATAATGACGCAGAAGACCAAATACCAGATACAATTCCACAATGATAAAAAAAACGATCACCACCTAACTATAAACGAATGTTGGTAGATGCTTTGAGTTCCAAGTTCCATACGAAGTTATTAATATGCATCAAGGGAAATCTTCTTTATTTTTTTAAAACATTATATGAGGGCTTTGTTACATACAAAATGTAATAGAATCCCAACTTACAATATTAGTGCTATTGATTAAAACAAAACACACAAGAAATGTGAAGGAAATCTACGGTGTGAAGCATAGTTCAAGCTCGAACCACCCATTGCCCATGAGATCCACAGAACGAACAGTTGAATGCAAGGTCTTGATCATATGTCTTCCTCTTTTTCCAATAACAATTTGAAACGTGGTGATACAAAGATACTGAACATGGCGAGGTGCTTTGCAAGTGCCAATCTTGACATGACAAAAGTCATGGTTCCCTAAATGAACCGAATACTCTGTCCTACACAAATGAAATGGCAGCGGCGGACTCGCAATTTTTAAGCCTCATAATTTAAACAGTTTTCTTAATGAATATGCAACACCACTGTCATCACCTTTGTCCATTCTAAAGGAGAATGCCATAATCTCCTCTTCCGAATGCCTATTTAAGGCATAGACAGTCTCACCTACAATCAGGGGCGGACCTATTAAGGTGCAAGGAGGTGTAGCTGCACCTCCCCTCGCAAGAAAAATTATTGTAGGTGCTTCAGATTGCCCCTTTGCTCAACTAGTGTACAGATTACCTTATTTCCATTTTCAACATTTAAGTAAATGTCTTTGTCCTTTTACTTTTATTTATTTTTATATTACTCCATTTACTTAAATTTACAATGTAAATAAGGAAGTACCCCTCATTTGGATTCAAATAAAAATACTAGAAAATCAAATTCCCACCAAATCAAAATATGAAAATTTGGTTTTAATGCAAAATACGATTTAGGCTAAAAATGATGGCTCATTAAGTCAATATATACTTCATATTAAAATCCCATAAAATCAAAACTTATTTGATGTATAAGGAATAAAAGCCGCCAAAAATTATCTTGAGAAAATGATTATTCCGAAAAACCATTTTTCATACTTAGTCAATATTGCACATCAGCAAAAAAATTTATGGGTCCCAGTGTCTACAACCATGGCCCTCCCATGAAAAGGAGCATAAGTAGAAGTGTTAACTTCAACATGATTCCATTCTTTGCTCTTTCTACTGTAATGAAAAGCAAGGACTTTGGAATTCCAGTTGTACACGTTGCACAATGAAAACAAAATAATACTATAACAAACGGCATAACCAGTTATTTTCATACCGAAAAAATCATCATAAGATGGAAAAGGAGGCATTGACTCCCAAACCTCCAGATTGGGAACATATCTCTCAAAGCATGGATCATCCGGATATCTGGACCAGTGTGGAGAGGCAAGATAATACAATTTCCTATTAGCAGACACAACATTTGCCATTGGCTTAGTTGCTATGGTAGGAGGAATCGATGGAATTACTGCCCTAGTCTCCGTGTCAAAAACATATCGTCCCAATGATCTAGCGGGGGAGGGCCAAGAACTTTCATCGTGAGTGTCCTGTTGAAGTAGATATATTTTGGAGGAGATACTCGCACTCTGAAGGAAATACATATTCGAGAACTTGGCTAGTGGTTCAAGAAGTGGAGCTGCTTCTCGGCCCATATCATTATCAAAAACTTCTCCTGTACATCTGCGTTTGAACTTTACTTCATACATTGCCTCGTTGTATCGGCCCTCACAAAAAGACACCACTAAAAACATAGACCTAGCTTTCCCCGGATTTACCGTCATTGATGCATGCTCCCCCGTGGGCCTGCCAGCAACCACCGTGGGATTTGGACCACTGGGGCTAGCACTAGTATTAGCTTTCTGGATTTTCGATAACTTGTCATGGACCTCATCTTCCCGCCGTGAAGCCATCCTCATCAAAACCTGGTCCGAGGCCACCGAAGCTTTGGATTCATTATTCCGACGCTCCATGATATATACCAGATGATGTAGCAAGGAGATTAGAACAAGGAGATTAGAAGAAGAGAAAGAGAGATTAGGTTTTTAGGGCTAAGAAGAGAGACAAAATTTAAAAGAGATCCTAATTAATATTGCTACAGGAAAGCAATCCTAAACCCTGTAGAAACCGGAAAGTAATTCTAAACAGTTATTTTTTTCAATGGATATTTTTACACCCAGTAACAATTGAAATACACAAAATTTATTTTTTGCCCATTTTACCCTCTCCTCCACCAATAATAAGGCGATCTGCGCTGCAATGGCTGTTGGCTTACTAACGCAGTCAGCGTGAGTGTTGCGACATGGTCATGTTGCCGTTGGAATCCAACGACAACAATTTAAACTTTGTTTTATATATTATATATTCTAATAGTAACTTAAATCAACGATTTAGATTAAATATAAGCTATTTTAACGGTAAAAAAAGAAAAAAAAAAATTCAATGATTGAAATTTAAATTCAACGATCAAAATAATATTTTAAATAATATGTTCTGAATTTCATTGTTATATGAATTTTCTTAAGTTGCAAATACCTTTTTTAGTATGTTGGACTGGGATTTCTTAAGTTGCAATACCTTTTTCACTGTACTTGGTCTCTTGTCCCACGGGAGCTGGCTCTCCTGATGGCTCTGCAATCCCACATCGGATGGGATAACCAGTACTGCCCGGTCTACATAATAACATGTGTTTAGGGGTAGAAAATTCAGGGTGAAGGCTTAGAACCACCATGAAATCAATAACTATTATTCTGGTGCAAAGACAAAAGCAAGGAAGAAGGGATTTAAATGGTCAGCTGGGTGTCTTCTTTTGTATGTATGTGAAGAGCTGAGAAATACAAATGCAACAACACAAAATGCATGCCACAGAGTTTAATGGGGATGGTTTTGTTCATACAACATACCTGGACAACTTACCAAATGCTAGCTAAAGGGTATATGGTTGGTTGAGTTTTGCTTTGTTTGC
Organism: Prunus dulcis; assembly: GCF_902201215.1. NCBI lineage: Eukaryota > Viridiplantae > Streptophyta > Magnoliopsida > Rosales > Rosaceae > Prunus > Prunus dulcis. The sequence continues at coordinate 11,314,919 of NC_047654.1, forward strand.
TTAGAAATAATTATGACCACACATGCCTGCCTTTCTTGGAAGAGATTTACTGGCTCTATCCATTCCATTACTATTCATTGGTTCCTCTTCCTCTAAATCGTGAAATTATGAGAGAATTCCAGTTCCATTATCTATTTTAATTGGTTTATTCTTATCAAACTTTGTAGTTTCAGTGAAAACATTTTGACTCTGAACTGAATGGCTTGTCCCAGTTTTCTGAGGTTCTGGAGAGCCTGTGAGGTTGACATTGAATAAGCTTCGAGTCATGGTGGGGTGGATTTGAGGCTAAGGCAAATGTCATGCTTGTTGACTGTAATCTTTAGACGTTGGCAGATAAGATTTTCAGAATCTACTTTCCTTTATATTTTGCATCTACTGGCTGGCAGGCAGGGCCTTGGCCCAAGAAAGTTCATATTGCAGTCTCAGACCCCATATGAGATTAAAAATATGTTGGCCTTTGTTTGGCTCCATGGAAGTTTAATTTTTGCCCCTCCCTAGTATATTCAATAATGGCCTTGTTTATCAAAAGACCCGCTAGTGTAGTGTTTATCAACTAAGCCAATGGCAAATACTATATATAAATGGTATAGCCGCGCGGCTATACCATTTTTAGTTTCTAAAAAAATCCAGTAAAGCCGTGCGGCTATACTTATTTTGACACATGCGTTGGGCGGTCCCCTTTTGTTTTTTTATAAATAGTATAGCCGGGCGGCTATACTCGATTTTTTAATAAAAACAAGGATAGCCTCGAAGCTATAACCGTTTTTATAAATTTTTTAAAAAATAGTATAGCCGCGGTGTTACCATATTTAACACTTGGCACCTAGCCTAGGTAGGTCCTTTTTCTAATATATATAAATAGTATATCCGCCAAGCTATACTTGCTGTTTTTAATTTTTTTTTAAAATCGGCTATACTGATTTTGACACGTGGGCATCTAATCACTGAGCGGGTCTTCTTTTGTTTTTTATAAATAGTATAACCGCTCGGCGATACTCGATTTTTTAAATTAAAAAAATAGTATATCCGGCCGGCTATACTCTATTTTTTATAAAAAAAGATTCTAGCAGGTAAAGAAAGAGCACCAACCAACAAAGTTCATAACATCAAAGAATAAAAGACCACCCTAGTTTAAGTTGAAAATTTATTAACCCATTAGACAGTCATTTTCAACCTAGATCCAACATGAACCCTATTGCACCCACATGGAGATTAAATGAACATCTGTGACTGGACTGGATGTTAGAATCTACAACCATAGCTTCATAATTCACAGAAAATCATGAAAAGTAGGCAATGGCAAGAACGATGGTTCGAACATTTAAGATATTACTAAGATACCAAAGCATGAAAGCAAGAACGCATTTACTTACATTCTCAGGTAGGCAGTATCCATGATCAATTGGAATGAGCAAAGTCTGACCAGCTTCCCCTTTTCTAAACAAAGTATTCCCGGCATGCCACTCGGCATTTGCCATTCTTAGATCAAACACACTAATCTTGTGCACCTCCTCCACGGGGAAACGACTAGGACCCATGTCCTCACAACTTCCATCATTCTTCATGAACATCTGCAATGACCCAATCTTAACATTCTTTAATGAGCCTTCATACCCTTTCGAATAATTAAAGCCTTTGTGCAAGCACTTAACCAAAACTGTAAGAGGCACGCCAGCAAAGCCAATAGCCTCGCTTGATAAGTTGCGAGGCCTGCCGTTGGGATGATCTAATATGTATGCTGCAACTTCCCTCAGGGCTCCTTCTCCCACCCTTGTTCCCCTTTTCAAACCTTCACCATCCTGAGATACGGCCAAGCCATTGGGATTGTTCCCGGCATTAGGCTTGGGATAATATGTATGCTTAACTACTGTGTTGCTTATTAAAAAGAAAGCCCATGCCTTTAAAGCCCATTTAAGCTCAATGAGGCAAGCATTTAAGCCCATGGTTTAGAACACAAGGTTGGGACTTTCAACTCACTTAACCGCCCCTTTACCCGCCAAAACCCTCGTCTCTGACCAGACTCTAAAACAATGGCGATCAATCTTCTTCTTATTACTTTGCTCTGCATTCTCATCTCAACCGTTGTTTCACAGCCTGGCTCTCCTCCATTTCCTCAAGAACTCATCAATGCCATCATCGTCCCCACTCCTTCACCTTCTTCTTCTTCAATCCCTCCAACCCCAACACCCTCAATCCCACAGACTCCTCTTGTCCCTGCTCTCTTTGTCATCGGCGACTCCTCTGTCGACTGTGGCAACAACAATTTCCTCGGAACTTTCGCTCGTGCTGACCACCTTCCCTACGGTCGAGACTTCGATACCCACCAACCCACTGGGAGGTTCTGTAATGGCAGAATCCCTGTTGATTATCTTGGTAAATGTTGCTTCTTTAAACACCCTTTTCTTGCTTTGATGGGTTGTTTCTGTGTTCTTGGTTCTTTTCATGTCGATGATTTTTCTGGTTGGCTCTTTTTGTCTTTCACGTCAGAATTCTTCTTTAAATTTCCAAGAAATGTAGAGGTTCAGTGAAGCTTTTGGTTTTCTTGGAACCCCCAAAATGGAAGAAATCTAAAGTTCACGGATTTTACCAACCAATTTCTTCATTTATTGAAGGATTGAGTTCTGAACGTGTTTTCTTGAACCAGAATTCAGGATAAAATCTAAATTTTGAATGTTGAGAATCTGTAGCACGTTTCTTTCAATGGCGTGTGTGTTTGATGAAACTGGCTTAGTTATTAAACTCTCTCACAAGGGTTTTTTGTGTGGAATTTTTCTATCAGCACTTCGTCTCGGGCTGCCTTTTGTACCGAGTTATCTTGGGCAGAATGGAAGAGTGGAAGGTATGATTCAGGGATTGAATTATGCATCAGCTGGTGCTGGAATCATATTCACCAGTGGTTCGGAATTGGTATGTTTCAAATTTTCCCCTTAGTTGATTGATAATATTGCACCAGAAAGTAACAGAAATGTATTAATTTTGATATTGAACCAGAAGGCTTTTAAGCCTTTCAATTGCTGTTAGCTTTGCAATATAAGCTCTTCATTTAATATGGTTTGATTGGGTATTTAAGGCTTCTTGATTTTGAATGACTTCGACTCTGCTGGGCTATTCCAACTATCAACCGTTACTGATGTAAAGTTTTCTACAGGGTCAACATGTTTCCTTCACCCAGCAAGTTCAGCAGTTTACAGATACCTACCAGCAGTTTATATTAAGTTTGGGCGAGCAAGCTGCTATTGATCTTATCTCGAATTCAGTGCTTTACATTTCAATTGGAATCAATGACTATATACATTACTATTTGCGTAATGTATCTAACGTGCAAAATCTGTATCTACCGTGGAGTTTCAATCAGTTTTTAGCATCTACATTGAGGCAGGAAATTAAGGTGATCTCCTAACCCTACTGATTTAACATATTCTCGTCATTATATAATGATGGTTTCTAAAATAGCTTCCCAATACGGAGTCTAACTGATTACTTAGAGATCTTGGTTTACTTTGATGGTGCAGAACTTGTACAGCATAAATGTCATGAAGGTGGTTGTGATAGGGCTGGCACCTATAGGCTGCGCTCCTCACTACTTATCTCAGTACAGAATGAAGGATGGACAGTGTGTTGAGGAGATAAACGACACGGTGATGGAGTTCAACTTTGTGATGAGGTATATGATTGAGGAGCTACGCGAAGAGCTTCCTGATTCCAACATCATCTTCTGTGATGTGTTTGAAGGTTCGATGGATATAATAAAAAACTCTGAACATCATGGTGAGAGGTTTTCTAAATTTCTTTTTCCCCTGTTACCAAATCTGTTAGTGGTGTCCACATCTAATGCAGTGTGAATTATGATCATGTTCAGGTTTGAATGCCACAGCTGATGCTTGCTGTGGGTTGGGGGAGTACAAGGGTTTTGTCATGTGCTTATCACCAGAAATGGCTTGCAGTAATGCTTCTAACCATATCTGGTGGGATCAATTCCATCCAACTGATGCAGTCAATGCCATCCTGGCTGATAATGTGTGGAATGGCCTGCACACAAAAATGTGCTATCCCATGAACTTGGAGGAAATGGTAGCGTTTGACTCCTAAAGATTGGATGGAGAATCTGAGGAAATAGTTGTATGCTATATAAACAGAGATTCGACGGAGAAGACTAAAGCGTATCATGCACGCATGTCACCCCTGCTTGGAAACATGACTGAGATTGTGAATTTGATGTTACATTTCACTATAGAGGTGACATTGCCAAATTGTTGCCTGATGTCTGTTGGCAAATAAAAGTGCATTGTAATTTTGTGTTTTTCTGGTTTATGCAATGAGATCCAATTTAGAGGTAGTTGCTAGTTTCATCTTCAATGTCTCGTCTCAGCACAAAACTAGGAAAAGCACTTGTGATATCCCTGCAACGAATATCAACTTCTATTTAGCTTGTGTTGATCATAAATTTACAGGATGGCAACCAAATTGAAATTGAAAAATAGATATTGTTTTGAGTTTTTTTATTCAGTACAAATCGTTTTGAGGTTTTCACTGGTTGATATGTGAAAAGTATCAGATGAAAAACAGAAGGCTGGGACTATAAGCAAAAGAGGAATTACTTCAGGTATGGAACTGTCATGTTCTTCAATAAGGACGGATTTCGATCCACGAGTTCCCTCCACTCTTCCAGATCAATCTTTCCATCTCCATTTAAATCTGCTTCCTCAAATGTCTATGGAGTTTCAAAGCAAAAGATGTACTCAGTTGACACATGACTAGGCGGATTACATGTAGCACCATCTTGCATGCCTTACCTTATCAATAATGGCTTCCACAATGTCATCACAAAGGATCAAGTCTGACTCCTTGAGAAGCGCTAAAACCATCTCTTTCACCTTCAAACACTACTTCAATTAAATGCTTGGATTTGAAATAAGCTTTAATGGATCTTCCCAAGGTGTCTATGTTAATCATTGCGTTAAAAAAATAATGATTGCCTATGTTTAGGACATGACAAGAACTAGGATTTGAAAGTGACCCTTTACCTCTTCACGTTCGATGAAGCCCGTCTGCCATATATCGTATAACTGAAATGCAACTGCCACATATTCTGTCAAAGTTTTAGTATAATCTTTACACATATAAGCCGGTTCAAATAAAAATGTACAGGATTGCTTACATGCAGCTTTTTCTGCTTGGGGTGCTTCTGGGTGGAACACATTTAGACATCGAATAAACTCTTCAAATTCTATTACCCCGTCATGTTTCGAGTCAAACATATAGAAGATCTATTAGGATAAGCAAGGTCAAGATAAGTTGTCCCCCAAAAACCACAGAGAATGTAAGAATGGCAGTAAAAAAAGATCAGCATTCCAAATTTTAAGAAAAGCTACAAGTTACAATTTAAGTGTTACTTTCTTTCCCAAGTGCCAAAAAACTCGAAACCGACTTCAGGAAGCTCACCCTATCTGCAAATAGATTTTTTTTTAGCTGTTCCTGAATAAACCTAGCTGAAACTCTTCCTGCAAACGAAGTGTAGAACGATAACATAACACCAAATAATAGCTTTATAATATGTTCAAGCTTCATGTATCGATTCGAAACTAGAACCGATTTTTCAGTAATGGAACAGCAAGATGTTCAGCTACATGTAAACTTACTTTGCTTATAAGCCCATCATCAACTATAGAATTGCTTAGCTTCCTGAACAACTCATACAGAGTTTTAATATCAGTTATCTTAACTGCAAATACCAAAAATCTAAGTTATCAGAGTCATGAGGCGAAACCTAAAACAGAAAACGGCACCATAAAACAAGTAAATGAAAACAAAATGAAGCTTACAACATGTTTGAGCAGCAAGAACATCTGCATTGGCACATTGACGCCGCTGCTTCATGCAGACACAGCCCATCTAATCAGTCTATGTGAACAAAAATTGTCTTCTTTGAGGAGAGTAAGTGTATATATATATATATCATATCATAAGTGTTATCCAATAGAAGGTATATAACTTTCAATGTGAGAGCCTGTTGGGTTTTTGTAGTTGCCTCTAAAGAGGGTTAAGTTAAGGTCACATTTTATAACTTCATAACCGTCACAATTGTTTTCACGAGGAAGCATGTTCCAGCAGAACATTTTTTCCTATTGTTTCTCTCAGACCCTAGAAAAACTAGAAAAAGGTTTTACCTTTGAAACTTACTTCTTAAGCTAAGGTCAGGCGATCGCCAATGACTATTTGGTCTATTTTGTTGGGGGAAGTTCTGCGTCTCGAATCCGAATTTAAATCTTATAAACAACAGTTGTTAGTCAAACGAAAAAGTAAATAAATCTGAGGCTAAGGTTCATTCACTATTTTGTATGGTCCATGTGGAAATAAATTTCTGGTTAATTGTATGATGATGTTCCGTGTACGGGTACGTAGATGCTAATTTGACACACACCGAATAATTCTATAACATCTGCTTACAGAATTGGTTTGTTCCCTCGGTTGGTTTCCGTGATGGACTTAATGTCTTCATGTTCTAACTTCTACAATTTGGAAGAATTTGGAACTTGTGATAAGCAGGTGCACATGCCTTGACTGAAGATTTAGACTGTAAAAAAAAATATATTCCATAATCACGGCCATGGTTTCTTCCATATGAATTTGGAATCTGGTTCTTATTTTTCCTGGTAGAAGCGGCTAGGAATGGAAACTTATTCAGTTAAGGACTAAAAGTTCCTCTTTAAGACATTCCTTTAACCATGATAAGTTAAATATTGGCAGAAATTTGGAGGTATTGGGCAGAAATCTTGTCAATCTCAAGAAATGTCAACGTAGAGCAGCAGTGAATCAACCATTGATTGATGTGAGTTTCACAATAAATCAACAAATCAACCATTAATTGATGTGAGTTTCGCAATAAATTGCATCATAGCTTTTTCGAGCATGTAATTAACGAATTCTTACAAAACTTTAGGAAGAATAGAAAAACATGTTGCTAAGTAGAGTTGTACCAAATTCGGGTATTTTCCACCTGAACAGAAAAAATTTGCTCCAACGACAAAAAGAAAAAGAAAATATGTTGCAATTGCCACACAAGTAATGCTATTTAGACACATAAGGTGGTCAACTAATGTGGTCAATTTTGTGTGTCTAATTAGCATTACTCTTCACGAAAAGAGAGTTTGGAAACAATGATCCTGCCAAATAAAGGGGAAAAGGGGGAAAGAATATAAACATTCTAAACTAAAATTTACACTGTGTACAAATTAAACAGTTAAATTACATAATACATTGAACCACTAGAGTGTTTGCTGAGTGAGGCCTTTATTACCGAAAACTTTGTAGAAAACATACCACGCGATGCTTGATCTCAATTGGGGCTATGCTAAGGGGTGCAGTCTCAATATTTTGTTTGGTTCCTTTCCTCTTCTATGTGCCATGCTTTACACAGGCTGCTTACTTGATGTGTCCGTCGTCTGAGGCGAAAAACATTGGCACTGTCTATCTTTGTAATACTATTATATCTAATCTCGAACTTCAGTTTTGAGCACAAAGCTGGGAAATTGTATGGTTATGTCCCTAGAAAATTGAAACCAAATTTAGAACCATGTAACTTTGAGGAAATGTGTTCTGGATTAGCACATTGAGTTAGTTGAAATTAAGAAAGCAATTTTCATTTTGAAGCCTTGGAAAGAGCAGAGAGTTATATAAGTTGTGCCTTCATGAGACAACTAGGATTCTGCATTGTTAAACTCTTTAGCAAATGAGATTTCTTGTTTCAATGTATTGTCATCTGCTAACTATATTTAACCAATCACAATCAAATTAAGCAAACATCGACGCAGGAAACGAGTGCTGGTGAGATTAATAGGCTTTTGGGACTCACTTTAGATATGGAAGAGTCATATTCTTTATTAGAGATGGATGTTTTGCTACAAATTCTTTCCACTCTTCTTGATCGATTTTCCCATCCCCTTTGAAATCTGCCTCCACCATTGTCTTTAGAGAAGAAACACAAGGAATGGTTAGATAGAACAATGAGTAACACAGAACATATATAACAAAGTGTAGAATAATCAAAACCTTATCTACAATTGAGTCAATAACATCATCGGAAAGTTCCAGATCTGATTCACTCAATAGGGCTGACACCATCTCCTTCACCTGCCATGGAAACATTACCCACAACATGCATAGAGAGGTAGAAAGCATCAGAATTGCAGAAGTTTCTTTCTTTAATAGATAAATAAAAGATGTGGAAATATAAAACTGATTATATTTTGCACAAGCTACAGTTGATACTAAAGAAATACTATGGGACATCTTGATATAGCCTACATATAATGAGCATGGGAGAATCACAATAACACATGAAAACTTTGTTCACATACATTGACAATGCCATTTAACTTGATCTAAAAAAGATGCATTGCTTAATCATTAACCAATAGCAAGAGTAAGAACAGTCAAGCACAATAGTTGTGCTCAATTAACTACAATAAGGAAAAGTGACCAAGATGAAAATTGCAGGGGATTCACCTCATCACGCTCAATGTAGCCGGTCTGTCGTAGATCATACAATCTGAATGCAACTGCAAAGAATATACTTTAAAGAGTTTAGTAATCATAAATATGCTGGATTTTGTAGTTGAAAATAGCACAAAGAGAAGGAAATCACGATCTTCAGTCATGACAAATACATCATACATGATATTTTTTCTGCTTCGGAAGCATTTGGGTGAAAAATACTTAATGACCGAACAAACTCTCCAAATTCAATAACCCCATTACGCTTGATGTCAAACAAGTCAAATACCTGCAATGAGAATATGCACATTGTTAGAAAAACATCACAAATTCTCAATCGGGTTCAGTTTGTTATTTTGAATATAATTCTAGTGGAAACTTTCTTATTGTTTACTTTACATATCTCTGCTACATGGTTTGCGTTATTTGTATTGGCGAAAAGCCTGGTTTTCTTTTTCTTTTTGTATGAAAGGTCAAAGTTCATAAAATCCTCACACACTTGACTGTAGCATGCAGCATTTGATCCAAAGTACAAATTCACAAACACAAACTTGAAGAAAATTAAGTAATAATATAGGTTGCACTCACCCTATCCGCAAAAAGATTCTGTTTACTGCTGCTCTGAAATAGTGCAAGTTGGAATTCTTCCTGTTCATATCATGTCAAAGATTTAGTGCAAGCCATTTAAGAAAATGAAACAGTTAAGATTCTATTTTGAGTCTGCAAAAATTTCAGATTGCAGATCAAACACTAAGCCATCTCAAGTAATATGTCAGAAGATTGAAAATGCAACCTCAGCTAGAAATACCTTGTGTAGAAGAAGACCATCTTTAATTATGGAACTGCTTAGTTTCTTAAACAGATCATACAAGGCCTCCACTTCATTTACTGTAACTGTTAAATAATTGAAGCACCAAAATTTAGAAATTTGAGCTTAATCCATACAAACACTAGCAATTAGCAAAGCAAATACACAAAAAATTTCAAACAGTAAGCATATGGTGAGTCAGTGATGGCGGTACTATGTGGTGAACCTTGCATCTATGCAACCATCACAGCAGGTGAAAGAGGGAGGAATTCTATGATAACACAATAAAAAGAAGCTAACTAACATTAATAGTAAAGTAATAAACATCAGGCAATAGCACCGCAGTAGCAGAGTTTGTGTTTTGGCAGCTGCAATATTGCCTAGCATGACCAAGGTGCCAGAAATGACATGGCACTGCCTTGGAAGAACTTTAACATGTGAATATAAAGGCGCAGACATAGTATATACTTCCTCCTCCCAAGTCACAAAGCGAGAGGTTAGAAGAGGAAGGACAATCAGTAATAGAAAACTATATGCACAGCACGGTATCAACACGATGGCTTCATATACAATGCCAGAAATAATTATTGGAGCATGCAGGCAACTCAATCAACATAAATTTGTTAAAGTTCCACAACAAGTGAAAAACTGTGCCAAGTAATTCGAGCAACTATCAAGTCTACTACTTACAAGCAGTTTCTGAAGCAAGAATAGTAGGGTCCTCATACCCAAGTCTATGTCTATCAACTTTGGAACCCATCAAGCAAAGGCAGTGCAGGAAACGACGCATGGTCCAATATAAGATTATCAAATGTTTGATCTGCCAGAATCCAACGAAAAATGCATCAAATTAATAGGTATTATGAGCAGCAATTTCATCCCATCCCAGCAGAGAAAGGATAACACCACCAAGAAAATGGAGACTGAGCCACAAACTTTCCATGCTGAAATAAAAAATTAAACTACGGTCATGATTTAAACAATCAATTTAGGATCAAATCCAGCAAATGTAGACAATATTTTAGACACCCATCTGCGCAAAATGGGTGTCAATAGTTAGTTAGTAAGCACTGTTTCATAGCCAGGGTCCATAGCAAATGGTCATGATCTGGATACCAGTACTTTTTGGTGGGAATAAAATATATCAATTATCAATGGCATACTGCAACCATTTGTACAGGGATTACTAGATGAGATCTATCCAGCAATAAAAATTGAAAAAAAGCACTAATAATAGAACTGTTCCATTAATCCATGAAACATAAAAACAAAGTTTTTACCTTGCAGAGCCAAGCTGCAAAAACATTCAGAAAAAGTCAACCTGCAGAGCAAAACAGCAGTGTCTGCTTTCTTATCAAGATTTCCACCCTCCAAACTCAAGCAAAAACAAACTATTTCCAAAATATCATTACATCTTTCTGAAAAACAATGAAAATGAAAGAAACCCAACATCTACCTAAGTTGACCTCAGCCAGCACACAAGAGCAGCATGCAAATTAAACCAGTTTCCCCCACCTCCCCACTAAAACTCCCAAAAGAGAAAAAAAGGAAAGTAACACTAGAAAAAAGAGATATATGACAGAGAAAGAAGTGTAATTTTGTTTGGGTTTGAGAAAACTGACCTGGGTTAGTGGGTGTTGGTGCTCTTAAGCTTTAAAAGGAGTTGATGATGATAAAGCTATGCACTTTCCTTCAAAACTATATCTTCCACTTTTTAGTCTCCTTTGACACAGAACTAGTCCATCTTTCTTCCATTTTTTATTGGCATATTCTGCTCCTGACTTTGGTGTCAGATGATATTAAAATATTCAAGCAATCGCTTTCTGCTACCATCATTTTCTGAATTTGCCTCCATTATTTTCTAGATTTCTTTCCCTTTCGTTTGTTTTTGTTATGGTTTGTTTGCCACGTGCATTCTATACGCGCAGGGGCGGTTGTTGTAGATCACACACAGGCACAGCAGACAGCACATAGTTGACAATCACTTGGGAAAAAATCTATAATCTCTGGTTACCATTGTTATTGGTTTTGTTTTATTAATATGTGACTCGTCAGCAGCAGTGAGCTTTGAATCTACGTGCTTTTCCAAAAAGAAGTTCAAAGAAGAGAGCTGTTGGATATTGAACATTTCCCCACGTCCCTCGTGGAAACTGTTTTGTTTAATCACAACATTGAGAAGTATAATCCTATACGGACGAGCTTCCCATGGATCTTGCTCAAGCTTGTCATATAATGCCACATCTTAACTTCCACAATTGACAAAGAAACGAAAATTTCCATGAGACAAGGGAATAAATTATCATATCCCTTGCTTTCTATCTCACTCATTACACTAGCTACGCATGTGCCAATTGGTTTTCTTTTTTCTTTTATTTTTAGAATTAAGAAAAGATGTGTAATTATGTTTCATAAAAGTAAGACCTATTATTTGATTTTGTTTTGTTTTTTTAATTTTTTAATATAAAAAAATGTAAATTTACCACATTAACCTCATTTAATTAATAATTTCAATTCTTAATGTTTGCATTAATTAATGGTATTTTTCGGTATATATAGATGATATGTATATATGCTTTTTTTACATAGATTAAATATTGTATTACGAGTGCCTACACCTCCTATTTGTCTCTCTCTCATTACGCTAGCTAACACGTAATGAGAGAAGAAATATAGATGACCCCTTCGTGATAACAAAAAAATCCTCTACCTTTTCTAGGATAATGAACATTTATCCTTAGACTCAAGGCAAGAGTAAACTTACCTCTTTTTGTTGACTAAAACTTCATAACACACTCTTTGTGTTTATTTCTTTGACCACATTGGCATCCTATGAGAGAGATATCCACATAATGTGTATGTCTCGTAATAAAAGGACGGTATCGTGAGAATGTGAATGAGTGAGCGCGGTCCAGTTTGGTTCGGTTTTCATCTCACACCGAAATTATAATTGATACCATTTAACTAGTGTGGTTCGGTTTGGTTTTGGTAAAACAAATTTAAGAAATCGATCGGTTCGATTTAAACCAATTTCGATGCAGTTTTTGGTTTTTTCAATTTTGGACCAAATGTTTTTTTTTCTATTACCAAATTACAACTAATATTTTATTTGGCCTTAAAAAATCACAAATTACTCAATTTCATGCAAAGAGAGATGATTGGGCCTAAAAAATAAAGGTGCTTTGAAATTGGACTTGGGGAAATATTAGTTATGAGATTATAAATTTAGTATTGGACTTAAATAATTTTTAAAAAATAAAAAAATACACAGTTAGTCCAGTCCGATCTAATTTTGTAAGGTGTGAAATCGACACCGAAACCGATTTGAACAGTCCAGTCCAATTCGGTGCCAGTTTGTTGACTTGTTAGTCAACATACTTTTCTTTTAAAGTTTTTTTCTTTCGGTGTTTCTGTTTTCCGGTCTCGACGCCCACTCTTAGTAAAAAATCCCACATTGGAAAGTTAAGAAACCTAGTAAGAGTTTATAAGGAGTTGAGTTTCTCCCCAATTACCAATTGATTTTGGAGTAGGACCTCAACTTCCTTTATAGTATCAAAACAAGACTTCATGTGTTGGGCCTAACGACTACACATACTCCCACGTCACCCAATATGTGTTGTACACGTGTTAGGTTTGAAAATTTGTCACACGTACAGGGGCGTGTGAGAATGAGAAGGTAAAAAGTTTCACATTGGAAAGTTGAGAAACCTAGCAAGAGCTTATAAGGAGTTGGGCTACTCCCCCTCATTGCCAATTGATTTTGGGGAGGAAAGTTGAGAAACCTAGCAAAAGCTTATAAGGAGTTGTGCTACTTTCTCCCATTGCCAATTGATTTTGGAGTGAAACCTCAACTTCTGAAGGTAAGTCACATCATAGGATGGATGTGAGAAATAACCACACAATGTGTATTTTTAGTAATAGGAGGATAACCTATAGATCACGTGGAAGTAAAAGAAAAAAATAGATATTTAGCCATATACCCATTTTTAGCACTAATAATATAGATAAACTCTACATTATTTAATTTCTATAAACAAACCCAAAAAATGACAGCTGACCCTATTGAATTTAATTTTGATTATTAAATTACTTTGATACCTTATTCAGTGTTTTGAGTTTTTTTATGAGGTTTTGGGGTTGGGTTTGTTTTAAGAAATGAATGGCAGTTTTGTAATTTAAAAGAAGTTAAAAGGCTTTTTGTTACGTGGTAAATGAGATTTGGGTGTGTTTCTAAAATCCATTTCATATAGGGTTTTTTTATAATTTGGACTCCTATATTGGGTATAATAGTGAATCTCTCGATAAAAAATTCATATGGAATTATCTTGGGCCTTGGGCCTGAAAAAAAGATAATAGGAGGCTACTGGGCTTATAGACGACAATTATTTTGGGCCGTCTCCGCACGTTGGGTCTAACAGCGCTTCCAAAGTTTCCGAGTTAACTCGCTGGTGTTGATCATTCGCAGCGCTCTCTCCCAGAGATACGCAGAAATGGTGGTCTTTCTCTTTTCCAGGTAATCTCTTCCCCTCGTTGTTCTGGTTTCCTTGTTACCCGTTTTGACCTTTGCGATTCTAGTTATTTAAATCGCCAGACGGTTGAATTCAACAAGATCAGATTTTTTTTTTTTAATAATTAAATTAAATTTCTTATTTTGCATAATAATTATTGTTTTGTTAGGTTTTAATTTGAGGAGCATGTTCTTTGGAGACGCAATGGAAGTGGATTTAGTTACAAGCAGCGTACAAGAGGGAGGTGCTTTTGGAGTTACTGATACTTATAGCAATGTATGCTTCAAGATCATTTTCATTGAGCTGTAGCACGTAGCTTCTATGTCATTGAAGCTTATTTTTTATTATGTAGCTTGAATTTGTTGAATGAATGATTATATATGGAAAATGCGTTTCTCTTTTTGAAGAGGTGTGGTGAATGGTTGAACCATTTTCATCTAATAAGTCAGACATTTGAAGCTCTAAATAAATGTGTGCACTTTGACTTGCTTATTATTGTATTACTTGTGGATATGCAAGTTTAAGTTTGGTTGCTTGGTTTGCTATCATTTTGGGATCAAATTTTTTGTATGTATTTAATGTGCAGGATAATCCTAATTTCGAGGGCGAAACATGTGGGATATGCATGGATGCTGTTATCGATAGGGGTGTTCTGGATTGCTGCCAGCACTGGTATGCGCTTAAGTGTCTGTCTTTGTGTGTGTATGTGGGTGAGAAAGAGAGATAGATAGAGAGAGATTTTAACAAGTTTTCATTTTTATTATAAAAGTATTCTGTTGCTACCTTGAACTCTTTCCTCTCCCTTTCTATTACTTAATTAAAGGGAAAAAAAATAGAGGAAGGAAATTGTTCAAATGTGCTCATAAGTTCTCCAGTAGTCATGTATGATGAAACCTACAAGGTGTATCAATATATTTAGAGGTTCATGTGAGGTGAAGTTATCCTTTGGTTAACACCCTTGTTGTGTAAGTATGGGGCTAAAATGAGAGAATGGGTTGCTTTCCATATGTTATATATATTTGACAGATGAAATTTGTATTATGGCAAGGGTTAACATTGATTTTTCAGGTTCTGTTTTGCATGCATTGACAATTGGGCTACCATTACAAACCTTTGCCCACTTTGCCAGAATGAATTTCAATTGATCACATGTGTTCCAGTGAGTGATGCAAATACACGATTCTTTGTTTTTCTTATCCTGGTTATAGTAGTAGTTCTGTTAGGTATGGGATAATATAATGGTATTGATATACAACTAGTTGCAAAGAACAATTGTTATTTTGATTTCTACAACTGGCTGCTTTCAATAGGTTTCTTTTTCTTGGCAAATGGAAATTTTATTTTTGAAGTTATCCTATTGTGATTTGATGCTGTTGCAAAGTGATCCTAAAGCATATGAGATCGGTTTGAATGTGAAGGTATATGATACTATTGGGAGCAGAGTGGACGAGGACTCACCTTACAGGTACTTTGGCAATTAACTATAAGATGTTTAAGTATATTGGTGTGGGTTCATTGTTTACATTTATACATGGGTTAGACTCATTATTTTGTGGTTTTTACTGCCGACACTATTATGTAGTCTTCTTATGAAATTGACATTCAAGATTCTGTCCAAGAAATTGCAATTAAGCCACTTATTTATTTATTATTTATTAATTTTTATTTTTATTGTGCCTTAGTTTCAGCATAGATTAATTTTTCCGTATTAATCTCTGCAGAGATGACGATTGGAGTATTGAAGGAAAGAATAACACCCTCTCATTTCCATCATACTATATTGATGAAAATGTAATCATCTTTACATGTTTTCTTCTTTTTAAGATCTTCTTGCAATTCTCATCTTTTCTTTCTAAGATTTTTGTTAAAATTACTGATATCAGATTCTTATTTACTCTATCATTTTGTAGGCAGTTATCTGCTTGGATGGAGATGGTTGCAAAATTCGAAGTGGCTTAGTGGCTATTGAGGATGATTCCAATCTTGATACATCAATTGCTTGTGATTCATGTGACTTATGGTAAACAATCAGTCAATGTGATATATAATAGTCAATGTGATATATAATCTTTGTCCGTATAGATAGATATATGATTTTATCACATATTGTTATTTTCTAATTGCTTTTTGATTTGAATGGAGACAGGTACCATGCTTTCTGTGTGGGATTTGATCCTGAGGGCACATCTGAGAGTACATGGTTATGCCCCAGGTAAGTTACATGGGGATCATTGTTTTGTTCATGGGTGTTGCATTGTTGGTTCTTTTGCTGAGTCTAAGCACTTTTTATGCGTGTTCCGAACCTTACCTCTAAGCTCAAAGTTGTTTAATGGAGATGAATAAGCTGTCGGTCCTTTCTGTGGAAGCTTTGTTCTTGTT
Source organism: Prunus dulcis (assembly GCF_902201215.1). Lineage (NCBI taxonomy): Eukaryota > Viridiplantae > Streptophyta > Magnoliopsida > Rosales > Rosaceae > Prunus > Prunus dulcis. Next base: position 11,331,104 of record NC_047654.1, read on the forward strand.
ATGAAATCTCTGTCTTGTCTTGAGTTTGTCAACCAATAAAATTAAACCGTCTGATTTACCACTTGAGGACAAAGAGAACCCTTTATGTATACAATTGCTGCCAAGTAACAATCCTACTAGGCTTGGACTGATTAGTGCAGCTTTGCTGATCTTTATTTATGCACCTCAGGATTAATAGAGATTTGAATGGAATACAAATTGCTCTGTTTTCCTAAAATCTTAGGTCTCCTCTTTTCATTTCTTTAATACACTGATACTTTTTAAATTAATCCTAAATTGTGTATTTTCTGTAGATGTGTAGTTGATGAAATCCCGAAAAAATCAGATACAGATTCAGTACAGAGGTCTAACAGCCAGTATGGCCCAGAAAACGCTAATCGTGAATCTTTAGATGAGGACAATATTTCTGGAAAGGTATCTGTAGCTGTGGCTGATAGTGGTGAGACGGCTGTTGTAGTCTCAATGGTTGGAGAAAATCAACGCATCGCGGAGCCAAGTAAGAGAGTTTTGCCAACCGTTGAAGTTGGCAAGGACCTGGAGTCTGAAACATTGGTATTGGCTTCTGAGGATAGCCACAAGTTGGCAAGGCCCCCCGGGGAAAGAACTATTACCCAGCCAGTGCTTGGAGCTCAGGCACTAGAACTATCCTTATCCTGCGATACCTCCAATGTACCTTCAAATTCTTTAGCGCAGCAGTTTAGGATGAGTACTGATGGATCAACCAATGAGCTTAGTAGTTTTGATTGCATCGGGAATCCTTCCGGAAAGTCTTTCGATGAACCACACATTAGTAACAAACTGACTTACAGTGATTCCAATATGGGTCTTGAACTTGGGTTATCTGTGGGCTCGTTTCTGTCTGGTAATTAACATTTTTTCCTTTTTAAAGCTTGATAATTTCATGATTAGGATAGCATAGAACTGAAGGGTATGCTTTACATGTTCAAGTTTATCTTATTTTTAATAATGTGCATCTAGCTGTTGAGCTGAATAATAATGGAACTGAAGATGTGAAGCATCACAATCCTAAAGAAGAATATTTGTCAAAAGGTATTAAGCTGTTTTAGTCATTAGTTGTCCTCTCTCTCTCTCTCTCTCTCTCTCTAGCACTATTTACACAACAGTCATTCATGTTCGTTGTTGAAATGTTTCCAGCTGCCATTCTTGTATCAAATCAAGAGACTGAAGATTTGAAGATTCACAATCCTTCAGAAGAATATTCGCCGATAGGTATGTGAAGCAGCATTAAATTGTTTATTCAACATTCACTCCTGCACATTGCTTAATTGCTGAAATGTTTACAGCCGATGAGATTCTACCAGATGCTAATTCGGATGCTCCTGGAATTGCTGTTGGTGGAAAGAGAAAGCATACTGATTGCAGGTCACATGTCATCCAACTATATCCGTTGATTCTTATACGGTTTTCAGCAATTAGTGCTCATAACTATGTTGCCTCAGGTTTTGTTACTGCTATCCTCATATCATAATCTGCCACCACTACACTGTAGTTTTCCTAATTCAAGTAGGATGCATTGTGTTTTTCTACCACCATCAATTCTATTCACTGAAGTTTTCGTGATTTATGTTGGATGTATTGTGTTTCTGGTCTCCATAAAAGTCCTTGGTTCATTCAGCTGGCTTGTTGATCCTGTAGTAGATATTGGGATCATAGGGAACATCTCTTCTTATCTTAACGATTCCATCAAGATGGTTACTATCTTGCTAATAACCACTGCATGATATGGTAGTTTCTAGATAAAACTGAACCAGGATATAGGGGTTCCAAATTATTGGATTATCCACATTAAACATGCATGCATGCAACACAAATTTTTAATTTCCTCAAAAGCCCATTTTTAGTTGCCCTTTCGTGCTAAACATCATCAGTAAAATATCAACAATACTTGTCTAAAAACATCAAGGAAATGTCAGCATAAGTAAATTCAACTGGTTGAACAAAAAATGCATGCTAATTTAAAGTGAGTTAACTATCTTTATGCTTGTATGCTAGCCACGTTTGTCTATTGTCATTTGCCTGAAAGATGTGTTTGTAGTTCAAATGGCAATTTGCTGTTGTTTTTTACATTCTTCATAGCAAGTAGAACAAAATTTCTGACTTTATTTTTCCTTGACTTTTTGAAATAATAGTGATGATGTTCATACCATTGTTGTTGATGATGGAGATACTAACCCTAAGATTGAGACCAAAGAGTCTGTTAAGAAAATCAGACATGAGGAGAAGACTCAACCAATTGCTTCCAATGACCAAGCCAAAGCATCTATACCAGATGACTCTAAAAACTGCTCTATCCTGACAGTAGTTCCTAAAGATAGCACGTTAACTTTTCATCCTGTTGAGGAGAACATCACTTCCGATATATTGAGCATTGTTCGAACTACAAACCGTAAATCTTCCAAGGGGCTTGCACGCCCTAATCCTGCTGATAATTCATCACAAGAGCAAGAAACTATGGCTGGTTTGAGAGTTAAAAAGATCATGAGGAGAGCTGCTGAGGACAAGGACTCATCCATGGTAGTTCAGACACTGAGAAAAGAAATAAGAGAAGCTGTCAGTAACAACTCTTCAAAAGATTTTGGCGCAAACCTTTTCAATCCAAAGCTTCTTGATGCCTTTCGGGCTGCCGTAGCAGGACCTAAAACGGAGCCTGTTAAGAAGTTATCACATTTGGCAGTGAAGACAAGGAAGGCAATGTTGCAGAAGGGGAAAGTACGTGAGAATCTAACAAAGAAAATTTATGGGACATCCAATGGAAGAAGAAAACGTGCATGGGACCGTGATCGTGAAATTGAATTTTGGAAGCATCGCTGCATAGGAACTACTGAGCCTGAAAAAATTGAAACTTTGAAGTCAGTTCTTGACCTTCTGAAAGGAAGATCAGAGGGTGCACACACAGAGCGGGAGTCTGATAGGCAGTCCACAAATCCAATTCTTTCCAGGTTGTATTTAGCAGATTCATCTCTACTTCCAAGAAAAGATGATATTAAGCCTCTCTTAGCTCTTAAAACTGCTGGTAATTCAGAGCAGAATGATAAACAACCAACCTTGATTGAAAAGTGTTCAAAGTCGTCTCTTAATGATTGTACTTCAAATTCCACAGAAACAGGTAAGGTTATATCAAAAGGTGGGATTCCTTCACTAGAGAAATATGGGAGTAAAAATAATGTTCCAAGCTCAGGGAATGGTGTTTCTTCTAGCAAAGTACATCAAGACAGACACGCGGAAGGGTCTTTGGTTTCTTCAGCTGGTGGTTCCAAATCTATAGCCAAGAGGGAAGTGGTTGAAAAACCTGAAGATATAAAAAGTGACAAAAGAAAATGGGCTTTAGAGGTTCTTGCCAGGAAAACAAGTGGTGCAGGCGGGAAAGCAGCAAATGAAAAACAGGAAGGCAACACTGTGCTCAAAGGAAATTACCCTTTGCTAGTACGTAATAGATTTTCATTTAAAACCTTTCATCTTTTCTGTTTGGTTATGCAGGTGATATATCATATTAAATTATGTTTTGTGGTTGCTTTGAGCAGGCTCAATTACCAATAGACATGAGACCAAATTTGGCACCCAGTCGTCATAATAAAATCCCCTTATCGGTGAGGCAGGTATGAGGTGTGTGTGTGTGTGCTTCTATTACATCTCTCCTTAGGTTACTCTTTGAGTTATTTTTAATATGCAAGGAGTGTGTTGCCTTCTGTTGGTCTTTGCAAAATAGAAAGGCAGAAGTTGTTTTAAATTTTCTTATGAAGAAATGGTAGAAAGCAACCTTTCCGCATTTTTGTTGTAATCTTGCATGGGGAATGATTCATGACACAACTGCGTTCACCACCATCTCAATCAAACCACAATGAATTCATTACCATCATTTTAAGTGCTACTGGTACTACGACCACACCAATGCGAACACCAGCATGACTACCTCAATTACCTATTTTAGTGACAGTGTTTGTCTGCTGAAAACTAACAAATTCATCCATATATGAAAATTCTAAAATAAAATCTCAATTCAGTTTAGGCTGCATTCTTGCATGGATAGATCTTTAGAGCTGGAACCCAAAGGCCACGATTATAGTCAACTATTTTCTTGGTTTATCTATCATGTATTATAATGTAGAGAATAGATCCATTCAAACAAAGGATATGTTAGTACAATTTATAAAGTTTGCTTTTTCAAACCATTTACTTGTTTAATTTTCATGAAACTGGAGGCTAATTGGTTGTTTGGACTTTGTTATAAACATCTGCTGTGCAGACACAGCTTTACCGTCTGACTGAGCACTTCTTGAGGAAAGCAAATCTTCCTGTGATCCGTAGAACTGCAGATACGGAGTTAGCTGTTGCAGATTCAATTAATATAGAAAAGGAGGTTGCTGATAGGTCAAATAGCAAGCTAGTGTATCTGAATCTATGTTCCCAGGAGATATTGCATCGTTCAGAAAATAGGAAGTCTAGTGGAGCCCCAGTACTTAGTTTAGCCCCAACTTCAGTCCTTGCTGAAAGATCAGAACAAGCTGCGAATGAACTTTCAACTGATCCTGTAATTGAAGCAGCACTGAGAAATGCCGGTCTTCTGTCTGATTCTCCTCCAAATAGTCCACATCCCAATATGGAAGTTCCAGTTGAAGAAGATGGTCCCTCATTAGATATCAGAGAGGAAGGGCCTGATAATGTATTTGAGATGGATTTTCATCCAGACCTGGACATATATGGGGATTTTGAGTATAATTTGGAAGATGAAGACTACATTGGTGCTGCTGCTACAAAAGTCTCTAATGCACAACCAGAAGAAGGGGCACCAAAATTGAAACTGGTTTTCTCTACACTTCAGTCTGAAAGATCTATTCATACTCTAGACCTTGAAAAGACTGAGAAGACTGAAGTACAAAAAGATTTTTCCAGCATGCTTGAGAATCCTACTTATTCAGGTTTGGAACATTCAACCACAGACGGGGGGACTGACGAGTCATGTGCTCCTTTGGAATCCTTATTCGGTAAAGAAGGTGAAGAGCTTTCTGTTGCAGAGTGTGAAGAATTATATGGACCTGATACAGAACCACTGATAAAGCAATTTCCAGGAGCATCAGAAAAGCAATCGGGATTACTTAATGAAGCTCTGGTTAAAGACAAAGATCCTAAAGAGAATGAAAATAATGAGCCAAAGCCAAACAAATCAATAAAAACATCTGGAATTGGTAATGAGAACAATGCACAAAATATGATGGTTGCCAGTGCTGGTTGCAACTCCTCTGGTGGTGAAGATTCAACGTACCATACCCAACCAGGTGGAAATGTTGAAAGTAAGGAGAAGAAGACCAGTATGGTCGCTAACAATCAGTCTAACAGCAGCAGTTCTGTATCTAAGAAGGTTTTCCCCAAGCCACTTACCCTGAAAACTTATCTTCCCTTTACGTTGATCTTAAAAGGATTTTATTATGCGTGATCTTAATGTAATTGACCTGGGAGAAAGAGGGTTTCTTCCCCAGTGTGTTATTTAAGCTAACCCATTGTTCCAATGCTTTACAGGTTGAAGCCTACATTAAAGAGCACATCAGACCGCTATGCAAGAGTGGCGTGATTACAACTGAACAATATAAGTGGGCTGCAGCCAAAACAACTGACAAAGTTATGAAATATCATTCTAAAGCCAAGAACGCAAACTTCCTAATTAAGGAAGGCGAGAAGGTGAAGAAGCTCGCAGAGCAGTACGTTGAGACAGTCCGACAGAAGGAAAAAACCGATCCTCTATAACGACAGTTATTTTCGGCTATAAGATTATTCAGAATTTCCACTCTTCTAATTGGTGTAATTTGTAGATAGGAGACATTGTATAAAAACATCCCCAACCCCATGCATTGTATAAGTTGATGAAGAAACTCGTGTTGGCATGTGTATCCTGGTGAATTTGCATATGCCTGAGCAAAAAGCGTATACAAGTATATCACAATTTATTGTGCATGGCATTTGGACCAAACTTGATACATATGCTACTCATTCCAAAGCAGAATCCATCACCTCACAAATGTTGAGGTTCTTTTGCTTGATTAAAAACGATGCAATCTTATGTGGAATGCTTAATAGATGAAGAGAAATCAGGTTCTGTGAATACATTACACCACCAAAATTGCCAATGAGAGCTCAAGTGGAGATCCTAAGTTGAAAATTTTTATGTAAGCAAAAGAAACACCACCAAAATTTGATACAAACAGACCTTGGAGCAAAAGGGCTCCAGACGCCACCAGTTGCAGCCCTCATCTAGGTGCTGTTTTCTTTCCAAATCCGTCCGGCAACCCGGAGCTTGAGCTGCTTCCTGTCTCCACCAGAGAAAAAAAGTGCCATGTTACGCTGGATTATGAGACCATCATGGCTATCCCTAACCTTCTGATCGCTATCACGTATGCTCCGAGGGGTTCCTTCCCATATTAGTTTCCTGCCATTTGCGCCCACCTCCAGTCTGTAACCAAATTTTCGTGCCTCAACGGCATCACCCATGAAACGAAGGAATGCAATGTAAACCGGAGCCATGCCAAGTAGGAAGGCTTCAAAGTGCAGGCAGAAGTACTGGCTGTAACAGTTAAAAACCTAACAAACATAAAGAACATGAAGGTGAGCATCTAAAAAAAACACACACACACATTGCATCAGTTACCAATCACCATAGATGCCACAAATTAGAGCCAACACATTTGGTAAATAGGCATCATTCTCAATGTCACATTCCAAAAAAAAAAATTCAAATTCAAAATATAACTTAGAGCATAAACAATCAACGCCTCCAAATCCAAACTCCACTTACCATAAGCATCCTTGCTGCATTGTCTACCTCACGGGGATTCGACTTAACATAGAGATGATTGAAGGTTGATCCAATGTGCATGTCAACCTTGTGATCTTCTCGTAGATGGCCAACCAAAAATGGAATATCCCCAACTACTGAGCACTCAGATCCAGGATATGGGCAATTGTATGGTCTAAAGTTACACTGAGCTTCATGTTTAAGTTTGTTGTCGTAAGGGAAGATCTCCATGCAGCCCAAAGAACAATACTTACAAGGAAGTTCTAGTGACTCTGCTACCTTCTCCAATGCCAGACATCTGATGTCTCCAAGTTCTTCTCTACAAGTCGGGCACCGGTTGTTCACCCTCAATTTGCAGATGGAGCACAGAGTGTGCCCATTTAGGCACTGCAGAAACAGAAACTTTGAAATCAACTAGTTCCAAACTTCTAAGTTCCAACCAATTTAAGCAGTGAATCAGACTGAAAACTCTAGTTGCAGGCTTAACATCTAGGAAATCAAAACATCATGAAACTCAAAGCAAACCCACAACTCAAAACATCATTTTAAACCAACTCCAAATAAAAAATCATGCCATAAAGACTGCTTCTTTATGAAGAATGAGATAATTACGAATTCAGGCTACATTCTAAGCCTTTATGCCCCAAACAGAATCAGACCCTGCATCAAGGAAATACCCACATCCTAGAATTACATTTCCCAGCCAACCAAAACTCATCATCTGAATTTCAACACCAAATTAAAATAAGCTCAATATATCAAAGTCACCCAAAAACAATCATAATCTTACCAAAAACAAAACTTAATGTGACCCCATTCTGATTAAATGTGACAACTAACACACACCTGGTGGATTGGTGGGAACATAAAGTTTGTGCAGACGGGGCATTGGAGAAGTTCATGGACACTTGTGGCCGGAGACAGAGCTTTGTTGTGAGACATGGCTGAGGCCACGACAAGATGGTGGTGATGGTGATGGCGACGGCGGCTGTGGTTAGAGTCTCCCTCGTAGATCCCATCACATGTTGTCAAACATTCAACAACACCAACATCCTCCATTGTAATAGCTGTTCATGCAGGTTTGAAGAAACCATAAAATAAAAAAACAGAAACAAGCACTGAATTTTTATTTTGTTCCTTTGTGTATGTGCTCTGGCAGTGGCAATGCTTGAATTGATAGCATCTAGAACGAAGTAAAGGGGCAGAGAGAGAGGAGAGACAGATGGGCAACCAAGGCTTCAAAGAAGTTGGCTGTCTTGGGAGCATTTGTTGAAGGAAACAGACAAGTCTCCATCGGTCCTTCCAAAAATATAATGCCAAAGGCAGTTAATGCTGAAAACAGAGGACCAACTGCACCTACTTAAAAATTGCTTCCCAACTGGGTAATTTCAGTGTGATCCTTGTATTTTCAAAATCTAACGTGGAAGTTTAATTATTTTTTAGGGAGATTCACTATTATACTCAATATAGGAGTTTAAATTATAAATATAAAAAACTTATATGAAATGGATTTTAGAAACACACTCAAAGCCCATTTACAACATAAAGGCTTTTAATTTCTTTTAAACTAGCCTCTTGACGCATGTGCCAATTGGTTTCCTTTTTTATTTTTTATTTTATTTTTAGAATTAAGACAAGATAACAAAGTAGTTATGTTCCATAAAAGTAGGACCTATCATCTGATTTTGTTTTTAATTTTAATAGGGTCAGCTGTCATTTTTTGGATTTTTTTTAGGTTCGTTTATAGATTTTAAATTGTGTAGAGTGTATCTATATTATTAGTGCTAAGAATGGGTATATGACTAAATATCTCTATTTTTTATTCATCCCCCCATATGTGAAGAATTTTGCATTTTGAAATTCTTATATAAATTTCCACAAAAAACAAATAAATTCTTATATTGGAGTGACTTTGAGTAGTGGCGGAATTAGGATTTTCAGGCCAAACGGTCACAGTAAAGCTTTCAAATTTTTTTAAGAAAAAAGTAACAGTAAAAAATAGAAAAATAGTACTTCCATCTAAGCTTCACTTGTGCATGACAAGTTTTCCTTTCAAAACATTGCATTATAGCTTCATAAACAAAATAAATTTAAAAAATTGTTCCATAATTCTACACATAATTTAATCAAAATAAATTTAAAAAATTGTTCCATAATTCTACACATGATTTAATCAAAATAGAAACTCAATGTAATATAATTTTTGCTAATGTCTCATCTAAAAAAGAATATAACTTTTTTTTTTAGAATATAATTTTGGTTATTTTTCAATAATTTAGGCACTTGTGTATTTAAACCCCGCATTCCTCTTTGCTCACTCCATATTCTAAGTTCACCTCAACTTCAATTCAAATTTTCACACTTTCTAAGAAAAATCCCACTATCTTCGCAAAAAAAAACTTAAGAGCTTAATAATTTAAATATTAGGGTAAACAAAAAAACTCAAAAAAATATCATTTTTTTTTCTTAATAAGGAATAAACTTATAATGTATAGAGACTAGAATTATCTTTTTAAAAAAAAAAAAAATTAAAATGAAACAACCCCAACTCACACCTCCCACTTAGAAAAACAAAAACAAAAACAAAAACAAAAAACAATACCTCCCCATCTTCTCTTTCACAGTTTCACTCTCTACAACATCCACTCCAATCCTCTCTCCTCCTCTCCTTTTCTCTCTAACTACTAATACCTCTCTCTCTCTCTCTCTCTCTCTCTCTCTCTCTCTCTCTCTCTCTCTCTTTGGGTTCTTTCGTCGAGCAAACCCAATGGGTCAACAAGTTGCTGGTCAAGGGGTCTGTAACTGCTCGCCCAAGACCTCCACAACCAAATGCCGGCATCCCAAGGGCCTCTTGTTCCTTGGTGCGTCTGTTCCTAACTCCGAGGTAAAAGTAAGGAGCTTGTAGCTTAAGTAGCTAAGAGTATATATCCTTACACTTGAGTCTCGAGATCCTAATTTTACCTTCCCCAATATATATTTTTTTAAAGTAAGCTTCATAGCAATAAAAACGTTTCAAATTCATTTCATACATATCGAGTCGACTGTAAAATAATTGTATGTATTTGGATGAGGGAAATCAACTTGGAATTTTGACAAAAGTCATAATTTCTAAATTGACATGAACCAATTCCCGTGTTTGGATAACAAAACAAAAAAATCTAGAAATTCCATGTGTGAAAAAACATAGAATTTGGAGGTCATAAAGAACAACTTTAAATTCTATCTGAATAATCGTCATTTCTAAAATTTCAAAATTACACGTTAAATTCTGTGTTTAAATTCATTAGTCGAACAAGAAACTTTACAAATTTTAAAACATTAATTTTCGACATTTTAAATTTCATCATTTATGAATTTATTAATACTTATACATTTACTCATCCAAACCCACAGTAAGAAAATAGCAAAGAAACAAACCAAGTCCCAAGGGTAGTCGAATTCGGACCCCGATAAACCGAACCCGCATGAAGAAACCTGGGTCTCAGATCAGTTAGACCCAAAAAAAAAAAAAAAAAAAAACCTGGGTCTCGGATAATACCAGAACTCAAAGTTTCAAACTTCCAACTCAAATTCATGCAATACGATTGCAGAGGCAAAATGAAAAATCATAAACCCTAAAAGAGATAAACCCCCCAGAAATGAGCACAAATATCCACATTCCTTTCTAATCCCACCATTTGTTCAACCTTCTTTATCGTCCCAACAATGACTTCAATGGACATTCTCAATTCACCCAGGCTTTACATTCCCAAACCCCACACCCACTTCAAATCCCCAAATCACTCAAAGCGCTTCAATTTGATTCGAAAAATTCAACCACAGCCACCTTTCCCTCACCGGACGCTCACCTTCCTTTGCCAGTCGTATTCGGGGCCCTCGTCACGGTCGGGTGACACTAGCAAAGCCCCCCAAGACGATTTTGTGACCAGGGTCTTGAAGGAGAACCCAAGCCAGATTGAACCCAGGTACTTAGTTGGTGACAAGTTTTACACTTCGAAAGAAAAAGAGAGTTTGGGCAATAATTCCAATGTGGGTTTTATTGAACTCTGGGCAAAGAGATTGAAATTTTCGAAGGCAGAACCGAAGAAAGAGAGGACTGAGGGTCAAAATGATAGTGAAGTGAGGGATGAATCTGTTTATTTGAAGGACATTTTGAGGGAGTATAAAGGAAAGCTCTATGTGCCAGAGCAGATTTTTGGGACTGAGTTGCCGGAGGAAGAGGAATTTGAGAGGAGTTTGGAGGAATTGCCCACAATGAGCTTTGAGGATTTTCAGAAAGCTTTGAAGAGTGATAAGGTTAAGTTGTTGACTTTTAAGGAAGTGACAGGGACTTCTTATGGGTTCACTGATTTCATTGTCGATTTGAAGGAGATCCCAGGCCAGAAGAGCTTGCATAGAACCAAATGGTAAAAATGAAAAAAACATTTAATTACTTAAAGAGTTCTGCTTTTGTGGATGTTTTGGCAGTTCAGTGATATTGTTTGCAATTTTTTAGGGCAGTGAGGCTGGATGAGGGTGAAGCTCAGGCTCTTCTGGAGGAGTATACGGGCCCGAGATATGTAATAGAGGGGCATGCTACGGTGATCAATCTTTGAACTCTTTTGAGCTTAGTTAATTATAACTTGTGAATCAAATAGAAATTGGTTTTAAGAAAGGCAAAAGTTTTTGTGAATTGTCTTGTGGCACTAGTTTTCATGGTGTGAAATTAGAGTGTTTCTATTGTACTCCCATTCAGTTGGAGGTTCTGGTTTGAGCGCTTAGAAAGTGAGCATGGCTGTATTGACCTTCCTTTATAAATTCTATTAGCAATGATAGAAAACCTTTAGCTGTATGGACATACTCTGGTTCAAGAATTAGCTTCTATTTTCTCAAACTTAAATTTTTGCAGCTATCTCTTCTTGTATATGTTCCAGACATGAGGTTTGGATCATAGAAAACAATGTATTGTATTGATGCATGTAATTGGAACCAAATGTTTAAAGAGTCAAGATTTTCCGTTTATTCCGACAGAAAATTGATATTTTCCTTACTGTTTGATTCCTCTGTTGCAGTCTTTGGTTGGAAAATTACCACGTTACCCTCATCCAGTGGCATCTTCCATATCTAGCAGAATGATGGTAGAGCTTGGAATGGTAACAGCTGTAATGGCTGCTGCTGCAGTTGTTGTTGGAGGGTTCCTGGCTTCTGCAGTATTTGCTGTTACCAGTTTCATTTTTGTGTCGACTGTATATGTCGTATGGCCTATAGTCAAACCATTTATTAGACTTTTTCTTGGTCTCATCTTTGGAATTTTAGAGAGAGTATGGGATAATCTTGTTGACTTCTTCAGTGACGGAGGCATTTTCTCTAAATTTTCTGATTTTTACACTTTTGGTGGTGTATCTTCCAGCATTGAGATGTTAAAACCAATTACAATTGTCCTTTTGACCATGGTCCTTCTTGTCCGTTTCACTCTCTCTAGAAGACCTAAGAACTTCAGGAAGTGGGTAATGCTGAGTCATTTCTACAGTTTCTTTCCTTATTCTTCTTGTATTAATGCCTTGCCTTATTTATGCCATGGATCTGATCGCCATGAGTTGCACTTAATATTTGCAGGATCTGTGGCAAGGGATTGATTTTTCACGGTCTAAAGCAGAAGCTCGTGTTGATGTTAGTTTCTAAGAGTTATTCATTTGTGTACTTTCTTAGCATGCTGAAGTTCTTCATGAAGTTCTTCATGAGGTTCTTAGAATTCAATATTTTATTGACATGTATGTGTTCAGGGGTCAACTGGAGTTAAGTTTAGTGACGTGGCAGGGATTGATGAAGCAGTAGAGGAACTCCAGGAGGTATTCGTTTTCACTAATCGTTGAGAATCAATTGCTTGTGTATTGCAATTTGTCCCCCAGTCTTAACTTAACTATAATTCTTGTTTGTAAATTTGAAATTAATGATAACTTATTGATATCTTTGATATTCTGCTGATTAGTTGGTGAGGTACTTGAAGAACCCAGAACTGTTTGATAAAATGGGAATAAAGCCTCCGCATGGGGTTCTTTTAGAGGGCCCACCTGGATGCGGCAAGGTTTGTTATTTGTCCTAATCTTCAATATGTGCACATGAAATTAGCCCGTAGTAATTTTTCAGTTTACTGGCCTGTTTCCAGACCCTGGTTGCTAAGGCCATAGCGGGTGAGGCTGGTGTTCCATTTTACCAAATGGCTGGATCTGAATTTGTTGAAGTTTTAGTTGGTGTTGGTTCTGCTCGTATTAGGGATCTATTCAAAAGAGCCAAGGTGATTATACTTCCCATTTGTAGTTGAATTCTGTAAATTGTGATTGCACTCGTCCATATTTAATGCATAGAACTGTGTGGCTAACAACATTGGTTCTCCCGATATTATCCCACTTTGTCCCCCAGAAGTGAGAAGTGGGAACAACAAGCAAGTCATTCTCCTTTATCAGTAATTTTACATAAAGTATACTTCCCTTTTAATAAGTGGTTCTTAGTGTAGAGTTTCTTCATCAATTAATGCATGGAATTTTTGCTTTCTTGAAGTCCTGTTGAGATTTCTACATTATGATCTTATTTTTCGGTGCAGGTAAACAAACCGTCAGTTATTTTCATTGATGAAATTGATGCATTGGCTACGAGGTATGCACATTTCTCTTGGTGGATTTTAATGAATTGCGTGCTATCGTTTGTGGTTTTAAAATTTTGTGAGCAACATAGCTTCATGACATATCATCATTGTGCAAGCTGCTGGCTGAAAAGTGTCTAGTCCATAATTTTTAATTGGATGCTAATACTAGTACTACATGTTTGTTATCGTATGATCAGGCGTCAAGGGATTTTTAAGGAATCTTCCGACCACCTGTATAATGCAGCCACTCAAGAGAGGGAAACTACACTGAACCAGCTCTTAATAGAGCTTGATGGGTTTGATACTGGTAAAGGTGTTATATTTTTAGCTGCTACAAATCGCAGGGATTTGTTAGACCCTGCACTTCTCCGACCAGGTCGTTTTGATCGCAAGGTTTGTTTCTTTCTGGGTAAAAGACTGTTAGAAGTTAGAACTAGTCCACTCTTTAGTTCAGGGACTTTAACTCTTTGGTTTAAGCTTGACATATCATCAGTCACATCATACCTTTTTTTTTATCTGACATCATACCTTTTTTTTTTTTAATCAGACATCGTACATCTTTATGTGATCCTAAATGAGCCATTAAACTATTTTCCAATTGTTGGTTGGAATTGTCCTGCTGGATGATTCTCTATTGGATAATTTAGCAACTTTTTCAGAACTAGTGGATATAAATTAATTGCAGGTCCAAATGTCTGTTTTGTGCTTTATCCATAAATTGTATAGGTTAGCTCTGTTGAATGAATCAATGAAATTTACTGGTTTATTGTTATTTGGGTTTTATCATGTAGATAAAAATTCGTCCTCCTGCTGCAAAGGGGAGATTGGATATTTTGAAAATCCACGCAAGCAAAGTGAAAATGTCAGAGTCTGTTGATTTGTCCAGCTATGCACAGAACTTACCTGGTATGCATCCGTCTTTGCTGTTCCCGTATAATTTGGTATTTGGATGACTAAACATTTGATAATTATTAGGATGGACGGGAGCAAAGTTGGCTCAGCTGGTCCAAGAGGCTGCACTTGTAGCGGTGAGGAAGGGGCATGAGTCAATTCGTCAGTCAGACTTGGATGATGCAGTTGATAGACTTACTGTAGGACCAAAACGGGTTGGAATAGAGTTAGGTCATCAGGGACAATGTCGTCGATCCACTACTGAAGTTGGAGTTGCAATAACTTCTCATCTGCTTAGGCAATATGAGAATGCAGAAGTTGAATGCTGTGATCGTATCTCAATCATCCCTCGTGGTCAGGTGCCCCTTCTGCTTCTTTATCTTCTTTTTTGTCCATAGGCTGATTTGTTAGTTGTTGCTCTTATATGTTTTCAACACTTTCTGATGGATTAAAAGTTGTGTGGTTCATTACATACTTAAAAGATGAAAATTTAATTTTACTTAAAAATTGTCTTTTAAAATTAATTTCACTGTTCATTTGCATGTAATGACTAATTTGATATAACTATAATAATAGTATTTGACTCTGGGGTCATCTTTCCTATCACTTGTTACTTATGGAGTGATTTGTTCAGACATTATCGCAAGTTGTATTTCATCGACTTGATGATGAATCATACATGTTTGAGCGCCGGCCACAATTGCTGCATCGCCTTCAGGTTAGCTTTTTTTATTGTTTATGGTTTCCTTTTAACTGCATCCTATTCATTAATTTGGATTTTTTTTTTCTCTTTCCCCGTGCAGGTTTTACTTGGAGGGAGGGCCGCTGAAGAGGTCATATATGGACGGGACACATCAAGGGCTTCAGTTGACTACCTTGCTGATGCATCTTGGCTTGCTCGTAAAATTTTAACCATGTTAGGCCCTTATTCACTACTGTTTTTCTAACTCCCTGCTTTATGTTATGTTGTAATGAATTGATTGTTCACTCCTTACAGTTGGAATTTGGAGAATCCAATGGTCATACACGGAGAGCCACCACCTTGGAGGAAGAAAGTTCAATTTGTAGGCCCTCGGCTGGACTTTGAGGGATCACTGTACCACGACTATGACCTAATTGAACCACCAGTGAACTTCAATTTAGACGATGAGGTTGCGAAAAGGACTGAAGAGCTGATACATAATATGTATGACAAAACACTTTCTTTGCTTAAAAGGCACCATGCAGCCTTGCTTAAAACTGTGAAGGTAATTGGTCTGCATGCAAATTTGCATCTTGGAAGTGTTACAGATGTTTATCCTTCAAGTGCATATGATTGAATTTCTTGAATATCTTATGAGGTTTTAAGTGGTGTAATGACTTGCGGGCTTCTTTGACTTTAATTTCAGGTTCTTCTTGAACGCAAGGAAATTAGCGGCGAAGAAATCGATTTTATCTTGAACAAGTACCCTCCACAGACACCCTTAAAGCTTCTTTTTGAGGAAGAAAATCCTGGCAGCCTTAAGTTCATCAAACAGGAACAGGAACAGGAACGTGAGTTAGAGTATGCCCTTCTAACACAATCCAAAGGAGAAACCCTATGATTAATGAAAGATCCCATACATGGGGGCTCTCCGTGTTCTTTGTGTACCGTGCATGCATAAGGACTGCATTGGAAGCTTCATTGCCAGCAAGAGCGTGAAGAGCATGAATGAGATTGTATCGTGTAGTTTTGTTGTGCGCTACCCAGAAGAAGGTGTAATCTGTTCAAAGCAAGCCCATTTTTCCTTTTTATTGGGCTTTTTATTTTTGTTAATTTGTTTTATTCTTGTGTTTGATAGATGTAGCTCAGCTGTAGTTATTAGAAAAAGTCAGGAATGTAAAGGATTAAGAATTCCAAATTCATCTGCACCTTTTTCATTTAAACATCAATGAGATCAGAACTCCGATAGTTGGAAACAATCATCTAATTTTAAACCTAATGAACATTATAAGTGAAATCTTGTGTCACAAAATTTCCAAAACTACATTCAAGTTAGGCACGGTGTCTAAAATACGGAGTACTGTTATGCTCACTAAATTTGTTTATCAACTTTTGCTTATTATGACTTGGCAATGACTCATTTATTCAAATTTTAATTTACTAGAACAAATTTGGCTGTTTTTTATTAATCAATCGGAGACTAGGAGATTCGAACTTGAGCTCTCTTTCAACATTGGTGTCTTTTAACATTTTAGTTTTCAAGCTCTTAGACCATGTCCACCCCAAAAGGCTAAGGCAAAGGCAAGGCAAGGGCTGCTACTATTCACGTGAATAGTGGCAGCTTTGCCTTTTTTGGTTCCACCCCAAAAGACTAGGGCAAGGGCAAGAAAAAAAAAAAAAAGAATACGCAACAAAATATAAACAATTTAGAAATACAAGAAATAAAATGATTAAGCAAGAAAAATATAAATATGGAAGAAAATATAAACAATTTACAAATGCAAGAAAAAAAAATTATTACAATTTACAAATATTGGAAGGAGAAGAGTTTGTATGAGGATTTGGTGTGGAAAATGAATAAAATTATTATGTATTTATAGGGAAAACATCCATAATTTTTGGGGCTTTTTTTTTTGAATAAAAAAATTGATTTTTTTTTTTTATATTTTTGATTTTTTTTTTCTCATTGACGTCAGCGCCTTCGAGCTGAAGCCCAGGCAAGATCTACCCTTGGGCTTGCCCGGGCTGGTGGGACCCAAGGCTTGCCCGGGCTGCTTAACGTGCGCTGGAGGTCCAAACCCTAGAAAATGGGCCTCTTGCCCTGGCAAAATGGCCTGCGGTGGAGGTGGCCTTAGAGCACCTCCACTCCAAAGGGTAAGGGCAAGGCAAGGTTTGTCACTATTCACATGAATAGTGGCAGCCTTACCTTTTTTGGTTGCATCCCAAAAGGAAATGGTAAGGGCAAATACTATTCACTTTAATTTATTTTCTATTTTTTATACTTAAACCATTAATTTTGATAAGCTTTTCGGATAAGATTTTCAGTTGCCACGTGTCACTATTTATTATAAAATTCTAGCATAAAAATTCAGATAACATTTTCGGTAAAATTTTCAAATTAAATTTTTGAACAAGATTTTCGGTTGCCACGTGTCCATATCTATTATAAAATTCACATCTCACTCATCATACAATTGAAATACTTACTCACTCATCATACAATTGAAATACTCCTGGTCCTTATAGTCCGATACAATAGAGAACAATGACGAGTTAATCATTAACGGAGGCGGTTCCACTAGATCACGACGTGGGGGAGTATTTTCCTTCAGATGACATAATAGTGCCATTATTTTCGACATAGAATGCACCATTGGAATCAACTGTGGGCATTGTTCACTTGAGGAGCCATGTGTAATAATTTTCCTCTTTTTTGTTTGCCTTGAATAATCTATTAAAAAAAATGAAATTGGAAATGCAAGAAATATATAAATAAAAAAAGACATTAAATTGAATCAAACGGCAATTTTTATTTTTTTTTACCTCGTCGCCAAGATTTTGACCTCTTTGAACGTTTGTCCACAACCCTTCGGCTTCGATGGAAGAGGTCATTTGTATTTTTGCACAAATGGAATTTTGTAGAGAAAATTTTGTGTGGAAAGTGAAAAATATTGGAAAGTGATGAATTTGTATGAAGATTTGGTGTGGAAAGTGAATAATATTGGTAGGCATTTATAGAAAAATGTATATAATTTTTTGATTTTTTTTAGCAAAAAATTGGATAGCCATTGGATTGGATAAGATTTTTGAATCAGAGGCTCCAGAGAAGCCACGTGGCTTGTAGCCGTTGATTTTTATGGGTTGGTGGATCAGCGCTGACGTCAGCAGCATTGAGGTAACAGTCCAATCAATTTTTGCCCGCGGACTTACCCCGGCTGGTGGGTCCCACCCCTTGCCAGGGCTGGACCGTGCATGACAAGACCCGATCCAAATTTCACTTTGGAATTCGAGTCGGACCATGTGCGTGTCCGACACTTGGCGAATATCGGGCACAATTGACCTATTTGCCCTTCTAATTACAACTTATTTTAAATTTAGCCTTGATTCCTACCAAAAATTCGGCAGAGTCAACCCGAGCAGCAAACTGGCAGGATTCAGGGGACCGTAGTCAGCCTGATCCGCAATCCTGGCTCTCAAGGTCCGGGCATCCCCGAAACTCGTGAGGCAAATGTCAAGTGCACTGACAATACTGAAAGCAAATTGGATGTCCGTGGACATCGTCATATCCGAAGGCAACATATACTGAAGGCAACCTGTTTCTGTAACTGGGTACCCAAGGTGGCTTAAGAAAATATAAGATTTCTGAAAGGTCTGATGAAAAAACTGAATTTTTGATTAAATCTAGAACTCTGCTGCCATTTTTTCTGATATAAATCTCAAACTCTACTTTCCATAACTTTTAGCATTTTAACTAGGCAACATATAAATAAAGATATTTAACTTCAACAAAACCTGCTAGGAAAACCACAATCAATAAAACTTATTTAAGATCAAATAATGGAATTTATTTGCATAAAATCACTTATAAAATAAAAGTCCACTCACTCCTGGTCCGAGCTAGCTAGACCTCCTGAAGGTCCCTCCTGCGGGTCTGCCTGGCCTCGGATGCCTGGTTAAACCACCATGAATATTTAATTAATAAAACTGCTCGGTATAAGTATTTAAGTAAAACTCTGACCCCCGACTCTTAGAAGTGCGTGCACTAACTTTAAAGTCATTCTTATGCCCACTTAAGCATTTCAGATGGTTAGAACTGTCTTAAAAGACCCGAGACTCGCTAAGTAATAAACTTCCATATTGGTCAATACGGAACCTCGTGGGGTCCACGACCTCGAATTACCAATCCGAGAGTTCCTATAAGTTCCTCACATTTAAGTAACCATGTCCTGCAAGTCTGGTCTGAATCGGACGATCGGATTGACCACAATCGTGTAATCGCATAGTTTCTAAACCCTAGCCCTAGGGTTCGCGATTTCGGAGTATCCGGGACTCCGATTCACAATCCGTTGAATCCTACACGATTATGAAATTATCTAGAATAACATATCTGAATTTGAGTACGATCCAACGGCTCAACAATATTGAACCCGGAAATTGCACAATATGAAAAATCCGTTCGAGGCTCAAACGGTATCCAAATTGAGATCCGCGAATTCCTACGCGCTCGTGACAACCTAAGGATCGCATCAAGACTTAGTGCCACTGCACTACTTTCGCCCACGCGCCGCCTCACGCGCCGGCAGTGATGGGTGTCCAAAGTGATTACGCATCGCTGGAAAATCTCAAAACCACAGCTCCAAACTCCTACCTTAGGTATAACACCATATTTGGAACCACTTTTGTTTTTGGACCTACCCCAAAAACTGACCAGAAGTGGCCGAACATGGAGGCTGAAAACCGGCCGAATTTTCAAGTTCGAAAATCCAATAGCTACACTGAGAACCGATTAATTCATACCCAACAAGCAGCTAAAACAGCTCGAGAGGTTCAAAATCCGTACCTGGCATGACGGAAACGGTGGCCGAAGGAGGGAGATTGACGACTATGAAGATCGGACGACACCGGCCGCTTCTTCTCCAATTTCCGGCGAAACCGCGGCGGCTGGAGGCGGGAGCTGGCTGGGGCTGGAAGAGGACGACATCCCGGTCATTTTGGTACCAGCCCCGTCCACAGTCATGGCCGGTGGCCGGAGTTTCGAAGGGAAGAAGAAGGACAACGCGGAGACACAGAGAGAGAGAGAGAGAGAGAGAGAGAAATCTGATTTTTATAAAATCCCATTTTGAAAATTTTACAATTGTGCCACTGAGTTTCTTTTGACCATAACTCTCTCGTTACAATTCCGATTCGGGCACACTACGTGTCTATGAACTTATTTCACCGTGCTCTACGCAACGGTGTCTGTAGAATTGTCAAATTCCTTTCCGGTCCAAAAGTCAACTTTTCATTAATAAATTATTCCAAGGGCAAAATTGTCTTTCCTCATAATAAATTACTAATTAAATATGAATTTTGGGTTTGGGTAATTACATTGCGCGCTGGAAGGAGAGTTTGTGGCATGGGGCTGCCATTTACTCGGGTTTGGGCTTCCGCTGGAGGTGGCCTTAAAGCAACTCCACCCATTTGCCCTTAGCCATGGCCAGGGGGGAGTTAGGGCAGCCACTATTCACGTGAATAGTGGTTGCCCTTGCAAATAGTATTTTGTGTTTCCACACATTGCCATGGCTAAGGGCAATTACTATTCATTTTTTTGTTTTTTAACCCTATTTTTTAATGAAAATAATTAATTTGGATAATATTTTCAGATAAGATTTTCGGGTTCCTACGTGTCAAGACTATTCATAATCGGATAAAATTTCCGGATAAGATTTTTGGATTCAAATTTCGGATGAATTTTAAAATTCAAATTTCTGATAAATTTTTGATTTCAAATTTCGAATGAATTTCAAAATTCAAAATTTAGATAAATTTGGGTTCAAATTTCGGATGAATTTCAAAATTCAAAATTCATACAAATTAGGGTTCAAATTTCGGATGAATTTCAAATTTCATATAAGATTTTCATCCAATCATATCAAGCCACGTGGCATGTCTATCTTGCCAAAATTTTCTATAAAACCAGAGGCTCAGCTCATACCTCTCACACCACATCTTTCTATATTTTCATTTCTCATAGTTTAGAATTCAGACTTCATTCATTCTCAATGGAAGATTTTAGGAGATGCTTGGAGAAGCAAGAGCGAGAAACAAATGAGAGAAACCGTAGAGCAGATGAAATCAATGAGTTGCAGAGACAAGTCGATGAACAAGTTCTCATAGCAGTGGCTTTGCAAGATGAAGAGAACCAAGGTCGCCGCCGTGGTTCACAAGTCGGCCGCCGCCGGAATGTGGAAAGACATAGGCATTCTCGGGGTAAGAATCTTTTGGAAGATTATTTTATCCCAACTTCTTTGTACTCTGATGTTGATTTTTGAAGGCGATTTAGAATGCAACCTCATTTGTTCAATAAAGTCATGCATGATATTTGCAATTATGATGCATACTTTGTTCAAAAGTGTGATGCTACTGGAGTTTTGGGGCTTCTTCAGGAGCAAAAGCTTACAGCTGTTATACGAATGTTGGCGTATGGAGCATCTGCTGATCAGGTAGATGAGATTGCCCGGATGGAGAAGTCCACTACATTGGAGGCTTTGGTAAGATTTTGTCAAGCAGTTGAAACTCTGTACACTAGGGACTACCTGCGTAGACCTATTCCTAGGGACCTCCAACGGCTTCTACAAAAAGCCGAAGCTCGAGGATTTCCAGGAATGATTAGTAGCATCGACTGCATGCACTGGCAATGGAAGAATTGCCCAACTACCTGGCAAGGTGATTACGGAAATAGAAAAAAGGCCAAAAAAGTATCATCCTTGAAGCCGTTGCTGGCTTCGACACATGGGTTTGGCATGCCTTCTTTGGAATTGCAGGATCTCAAAATGACCTCAACGTGCTGGGTCAATCCCCAGTCTTCAACGATGTATTGAGAGGCCAGGGCCCCAATATCACCTATCGAGTCAACAATACAGTGTACCAGACGGGGTATTATCTAGCTGACGGCATCTACCCTAGGTGGACCACTTTTGTCAAATCCATTCCGAATCCCCGATCCCAGAAGCAAAAATTATTTGCTACCTATCAAGAGGGATACATGAAAGATGTCGAAAGGTGTTTTGGCATCCTTCAAGCTCGGTGGTTGATTATTGAGGTGCGGCCCGTATGTTTGATGAGGAGATCCTCAGAAGCATTATGATGACTTGCATCATCCTCCATAATATGATTGTGGAGGATGAGTACGATTATGATGCTTTAGAGGTCTACGAACCGGATCCAATGAACACGGCCTTGACACGGATTTATGAAAGGCCCATGGGGCCAAGTGGAGAACCGTTTGAGCAGGAACCGTTGGTGATGGATGGTCATTTGATGACCCGAATGATAGAT
The DNA here is from genome assembly GCF_902201215.1 of Prunus dulcis. Taxonomy (NCBI): domain Eukaryota; kingdom Viridiplantae; phylum Streptophyta; class Magnoliopsida; order Rosales; family Rosaceae; genus Prunus; species Prunus dulcis. The sequence goes on from NC_047654.1 coordinate 11,353,421, forward strand.
CGATATACAGAGATGCAATCTTCGTATATTCATGAAATGCGTCAAGTTCACTTGATGGAGCATCTATGGGCGGTGAAAGGCAATGAAGATGAATGATGGAGCATAGATACTTTGGTTATGTTTTATTTAGTTATGGTTAGGTTGTGTTGTATTTTTATTTATTATGGTTTGGTTGTGGTTGGTTATTATTATTGTGCCTTGTTTGTACTTTTTTTTATTTTTATTATGTTTTGTTTGAAGTATGGAATATGTTGAATAAAAAGGTAATTTATTGAATGCTTTGTTTATTAAATAACGAAATGTAATACAAGTCATTACGAATTACTACTACTAAAATAAAATACATGAATTACAACAACTTTAATAGAAAACATAAAAAATACAAATACATAAAAGGTATGCTAACTAATTTAATGGTTTCCATCATTTAACCAATCCGTGTTGCTAGGCCCATCATCCCGGAAAAGTCTTCTTCTCATAACATCCCTTCGTTCTAGCTTCCAAAATTGTTTTGTTTTAGGGGACATATGACTTGTATCCATCGTCATGGTTTCCCGATCCGTCTTGTCCATATCTTTTTTGCGCAAATACTCCCTTTCTCGTGCATACTCAGCTTGAAGGGCCAACTCGTTATCTTGGCATTTTGCTCCATTTCTATTCTTATGCTGTTTTGCCTTGCAATTTCCTCCAAAAATTTTGAATTATTATTGCTTGAATTACCCGCTTTCTTTGCCTTCGCGCCTTTCGACCAATGGGCCTCGGCTCCTTTTCAATGGGTGAGTCTTCACTCATAGGAGAATCGAGAGGTGAATCCAATGTCATTGAATCACGGAGTGGCATCTCGTTTAACACACCGGCGGGACCCGTCGGAATAATTATGAAGCGTTTGCAATATTTCACCACCTCCCAACATTCATGATGGTTGAAACTTTTTTTGCCACCCCCTGTTGCACCGAACCACATTTGTGCTTGAATCATCTATTTAACAAAAAAATGGAAATGCAAGAAATATGAACAAAATATTTAAAATGCAAGAAATATGAACAAAATATTTAAAATGGAAGAAATATTAACAAAATATTGATAATGCAAGAAATATGAACAAAATATTTAAAATGCAAGAAATATTAACAACATATTGATATTGCAAGAAATATGAACAAAATATTTAAAATGCAAGAAATATTAACAAAATATTGAAAATGCAAGCAATATTAACAAAATATATATATTAGGAGATTAAACTTAATAAAACAAAAATTATAAAATACTTACCTCGTTAGTACGATTTTTCCCGCTTCTATAGTTGTCCATCGCTTTTGCTAGGGCAGCTCTCCATTTTCCCAACTCTTTATTGAGAATTTTTCACCTACTGGATAATGTCATCTCCGTACGAGTAGACCCCGGAATTTTTTCACAAACTTCGGCATGAATTTTTTTCCACATATGAAAAAATTTCATCTCATTGCCCGACACGGGCAATGACATATTTGGGGCCAAGCCTCACACAAGGAAACATCTTCCATGGTGCTGCAAGCCCCTCCGGTTTCGATAGAAGAAGCCATAAAAATATGAAATCAAAATACAAGATGAAAAAGAGGAAAATGTTGAGTAAAGAGTGAATAATAGTAGAAATATAATGAAATGTATGAGGATTGGTGTTCAAAGTGAAGGGTATTGATAGGTATTTATAAATATAAAAAAAATCTGAAATTTTTAGAATTTTTAAAAAAAATTTCCGATTTTTTTTGCCCAAAAAAGCCTCAGCTGTAGGATTGGATTCAGATATGCTGATCGGAGGGCTGGGGGCGCGACACGTGGCAACTTTCCGTTGGAGCTGGCGTCGCACTGACGTCAGCGCGTGCTGGTTCAAATTTTTTTTACCGTTGGTGCGTGCATTGCACGAGCCAACGGTAAAAAAAATTTGAACGCGCCCGCTGACGTCAGTGCGACGCCAGCACTGACGTCAGTGCGACGCCAGCACTGACGTCAGTGCCCGCGGGCTAAAGCTCGGACTCGTCTCGCCTTCGGGCTGGCTCTAATTGGTGGGTCCCACAAGCCCCCCGGGCTTGGGCTAAGTGGTGAAGCGATTTTTTTTTTTTTTTTTTTTTCTCCCTCGCCTCGGGCTCGGCCCGCCCGTTGGAATAGCTCTTAGTGGCCGTTGAAACTTGAGACACCAAATTAAGCCGTTCGTAAGATATGGGTTAAACTTGAAGTTCAACTTAAACTTGCTCTAAAACCGACTTATGCGCCATTCAATTCAACGGCGAAGAGCAGTTCCCGCACGAATGGGAATAATTTAGCCACAAAAAGCAGACAAGGACTTTTCGTGATTCCAATTTCTGAGGAAAGACCACATTTTCTCAGAAGTTGGAAGATCTCTTTGCCCAAAAAAAACTTGTGAGGAAAGACCACATTTTCTCTCCCCCTCTTCCCTCTGTCGCTATGCTTTTTGATGCAACAGAAAGACCCTGCAAAACCCTTCAACTCAACGGCCCTTCCTGCACAGATGAGAGATGAAGAAGCCTCGGAATGGCTCCTTATATATCAAAAGCCAAAGCAAAGACACCAATGAGACCTTCAATTTTCAGAAACACAATGAAAGCTGCAATTTTCAGAAAAACAATGACAGCTGCAAGAACAAAAACAAGAAGAACAACTACAGCACCAATAAGAGCAAGAGCTTCTATGAATTATCTGTGTCTTTGATCTTCTCACTTTGGTGCCTTGTCTTCCTGTTCTACTCTAAACTTGGTCTTGGCCATGGGAATGGAGGTATCATCTTTTCCATTTATGATTTATGTTCCATTTTTCTATGCTTTGGCTTTTCTCTATTTCTTATTCTGATTTTTTTTTTTTTTTGGTTTTTGGATTTGGATTCTTAGTAAATTTTGTGTCTTGTTTTTGTGGTTTTAGCTCTACTTTCTCCCACTTTCATCTAATTCCTTAACACCCAGTTTTCATTTTTGTATTTCTAGCAAACCCATTTCCTCAATCTGCATTTTGTATCAATATTTCACTAATAAGTTGAAGCGTAGAAAGAAAGCTGAAGCGTTTAATGTTCCCCTAATAAGTTTGTTAGAGAATAACTATCCAATTAGTTGTAGACTTTTCTATCATAGCATAGTCAAGTTACATGTGAATGAATTGAAGAGGTGAGTTTTCTCTTTGGGTATGATAGTGTTAGAAGATTCTAATTTCTTTTTTGTTTCAACAATTTTCTGTAGCATGAAGAGGCCTTCGTTTCTTATTCACTATTTCATTTTTTTAGTGGTTTTGGTTTTTTCTTAAAATTTTTAAAATCTTTAGAAACTAGACTGTAATTCCCAAGTAGGGTTTTCTGGCTTTTTCTTTTAGATATATTGATTTTTTTCTTATGCGGCATCTCTGCCATGGTTTGTCCTTAGTTGATATGTACTGTTGGGAAAATCTCTTCTACTGGTCCCCTTACATTCTTGGTGATGAATGAAAATGTGTCTGATTTACCAAATCTTATTTTCTAGCTGGAATTTAGAGAGCATTCTTATGGAATCACCATTCTACTATTTCCAGATTCATGATTTTAGGATAAGCTATTTAGGTGGCATTTTAACTTTTATCCTTGTCTATAAATTTGATGCATAATTTGTTTAACTTGAGCCTATATCATCTTCAGGGAATTCAGCTCCTGATAACAGAACTACACATTGTCCTAGTGTTCACAATGGTGAGCACGGTGATCATGCATGCTCATTTGTAGAAAACGGAAACGGGAGGCAGACTAATGGAATGCTATTAGATTTTGGTTCGTCTAAAAGCCGTAATGATTCTGATGTATCTCACAACTATGCAATTTCCAAGTACTCACTTCCAGAGACAAATAGGTTAGAAAAATTAGTTTGGAGTGTTTTAGGTTATGGTGATTTGGTTTGTGAAGTACATCAAGCACAAGAAGAGCAGAACACAAATCATTCGGGGCAATATCTGAATGGAAGAACTTCTCATTCCACCTATCTCAATTTTGATGAATTTCGAAACATAACAAAGCAAGAAAAAGGTCAGGATGTGCCTAGTCAGCTCGTTAACATTACCCATGGACTTGAACCTGATGGAACGGAGTACAACTATGCCTCTGCATCCAAGGGTGCAAAAGTGGTGGCTCACAATAAGGAAGCAAAAGGAGCAAGCAACATATTGGGCAAGGATCACGATAAGTACCTGAGAAACCCTTGTTCCGTAGGGGGGAAGTTTGTTATCGTTGAACTTGCAGAAGAGACTCTGGTAGATGCTGTCAAAATTGCAAACTTTGAGCATTACTCTTCTAATTTCAAGGAATTTGAATTGTCAGGTAGTTTAAGCTATCCAGCAGACGCATGGTCCCCATTGGGAAACTTTGTTGCTGCTAATGTCAAGCATGCTCAAACCTTTAAGCTGACAGAACCCAAATGGGTAAGATACTTGAAGTTGGATTTGCTAAGTCACTATGGATCAGAGTTTTACTGCACACTGAGTGTTCTAGAGGTGTATGGTATTAATGCAATTGAGCGAATGCTTGAAGATCTGATTGTGGCGTCTGCAGAATCTGTGGCCAATAAATTGGCAGAGCCTAATGCAACTGTAATATCTTCTCCAAAAGAAGAGGTTGGTTCAACTGACCGGAGGACAAGTGGTGAAGGTCAAAATGGGGTACGAACGGCTGGTGTAGGGATCGAAAACATTGAAGATACACAAAAAGTCAATTTAGACGTTACCAAAAATCCAGTAACTACGAACAAGATTCCAGCGACAACGAACAAAATTCCAGAACCTGTTATGAAGGTAAGACAGCAGCCAAATGGAAGAATTCCTGGTGATTCTGTTCTGAAGATTTTGATGCAAAAGGTGAGGTCACTTGAGCTGAACTTATCTGTGCTGGAGGAATATATCAAAGAATTAAATCGAAGACAAGGGGATATCTTGCCGGAGGTTGGTAAAGAGCTATTAAGATTATCATTGCTTTTGGACAAAACCAAAACGGAGATTAAAGATCTCATGCAATGGAAGGAAAATTTGGTACTGCATGGTTTTTTCTTCTTGAACGTCTTTTCAATTTGTAATGTATACGCATATAGTTTTTGGGAAAGGAAGCTTTATCCGCCTAATCGTTTGGCATCCTTCGATTCTCCAGGAAAAAGAATTTACTGACCTCGAATCATGGAAAGCTGTTGTCTCATCTCAAGTGAATGCATTGGCCAGGGAAAACAACATGTTAAGGTTAGAAATATGTCTCAACATATTACTACAGTTCTGCACAATTTTTTTATGCACTAAATTTTGCTTCATATCAGTCTCTTTGACTCACTGACATGACATGAATCTTTGTTACTGCAGACTGGATTTTGAAAACGTTAGGAAAGATCAAGCGAGCCTGGAAAGTAAAGAGCTTGCTGTTCTAGCCGTTAGTCTTTTCTTTTTGTGCTTTGCCATTCTCAAACTAGTTTCATTGCAAGTTTTGACATTTTTCAGAGCCTCCTCTCAGCCTGAGAATGCGTGCAGGAAAAGTAGAGGTTGGGTTTTGATGATTGTTAGCAGCAGTATGACAATATTCATTACTTTGATCTGTAGTTAGTCTTTCTCCTCTTTCTTGTAGTGCCATAGGTTTTTGGCTCCTTAGTCATTAGATCTTCCGTATAAAAAGAAGAGAATGGTGTTGTAGAAAAGAAAAAAAAAAAGGTTGGTTGTCTTTTTATTTCCATTTTCTTTTTTTCTGAGCTACATCATTACAAAACAATAAGAAAATAATCAGCAATCTTGGGCTCTTTGCAGCTAAATTTGCAAAATTTGATGCCTCAAGGCCCAACTTGTCTTCGCTGACTTTCTAGGCTAGCAGTCTAAATAAGGTCCCATTCGTCGAACCCATGATCTGGTTCGTTGAAATCGAATCTTTTTCTATTGTTCTTTTATTCTGTTCTGTACGATGAAACTTCTTAACTCAACCAAAATGACGAAAAGTCTAAAATGCACTGCACAGTCTGCTCTGAAAATTGAAATGATGTTAAACTTGTATAATGAGCTATTTCCTTCACTTAACTCCGTTTTATTTGGCAAATGGGAGTTAGGGCAGTGTGTAATTCTTCTTACACTCGAGTCGATCCTCCTCATCGGAAGTTAGAGTAATTGGACCTAGTTTATTGCAAAAAGAGCATTGACTTATAGATCAGTGGTCTTAAGTACTGATATAGCACTCCGAGTGAGAAAATCTCATTCCCCTTTTCTAACTTTGACAAAAAGTAAATTAGAGTAACGTTTATATATATATAAGAATCCATTTAATTTGTAAATAATTAACCATTTATTAAACCATACTCTATGAAGGCAAAGCACCCTCCAATTCACTCCATTGACTTGGCAAAGTTGAGACATTTTATATGGAAACGAATGATAATTTTTTTTAAAAATACATTAATTAAAATTTGAATGACAAAAATTGAATTAATAGTAAAAATAAGGAAGTTGAAATTACGAAAACATCCCCCAAGAAATTTATGTAAAGAATAATCGCGCATTAATTAATAAATATTATTATGTAATATTGACCCGGCACACACGGTTCGAGTTGTTCTCGGACCTCAGTCCGTTACGACTCACGAGTCACAGCTCACAACCACCCTCTCTCTCTCTCTCTCCACTTATCTCCTGAGAAAGCCTGAAACTTCTGTAAAATTCAATCTCCGCATTAGGGTTTTCCAAACAACCCCACCACAGCGAACCACGCCGAGACGAAACGGCGCAATTTCGCTCTCCGCCACACACACAATACACCCTTATCATGGACTCTGCCGCACCAGATATTTAGGGTTTTCATGTTCTGCAAAGCTTTCATGTCTTATGAATGGAGAGCATTGCCTTCAGTCTCTCATCTCCCCAAACCTTCTTCGTAGCCCTCATATTCACTTTTCTCTCCTTCTTCCTCGCTCTCCTCGCCGTTCGATCACTCACTTTCAAACCCAAATCAGGCGGCTCGGCTACCGACCTGTCGACGTCGAATAAAAACGAAAAGCTGCGAGCTTGCTGTGCTTGCAACTGTAACGACGTCGTCTCCGGCTCCGATTTGGAGCCGCTGAGGGCGCCACACTTGAACGGCGGGACCGGTCCAGACGTGACGGAAAAGACGGCGACGGCGATTACGGAGCGGCAGACGGGCGCGTCGATGATGGAGCAGCTTGTTCCGGAGATTACGACGCACGCGCTTAGCTACTTGGACTATCCGAGCCTCTGTAGGCTTTCGATGACTAATTCGCTCATGCGAAAGGCCGCGAATGATGATAATGCGTGGAAAGCGCTTTATCATAAGGTATGTTATTGGTGAATTTATCGAACTTCTTGTATTTGAAGTATTTGTATGTTGGTCTTTGTTGAATTTTGATTTGAAGGCGAGGTGGTTTCCAATTGAAGGAATGGTGTGTTTGGTTGTAGAGAAAATGTGGGAAAATTTGGACCCTTTGTGCATGTAAGTTAATCGGAAATTGGTTGGGATTGTGTGCTTTGTTGTTGTTGTTGTTGTTGTTGTTTATAGTATTGGAACTTTGGGTGTGGCTTGACGTGTGTGGCGAGATTAGGATATTGCTTTGCTACATTTGTAAGTTGTGATGTGAAACATGTGGGATGAGATTACGCTATTGTGTGTTTACTTATGGCACATTTTGGGTGCCTGAGAGATGAAAAAGAAGAACCTTGTTTTAACTGCATTGGATTTATTGTCAAATTTTAGCTGCATGAAGTTTTCCTTCAATTAAATGATGAAATATATATCAAAAAATTTAATCTTTGTTTCTTTTATCTTGGTTTAATGTGCAGCCAATTTGTATCTGATCTTAGAACCAAAAAATTCTGTATGATCTGAGTTGCAATATTGTTACAAATATTACTTTTTTTATGTCTCTTGAATTAGAGAAGTACTCAACTGAATGTGTCTGTATTTTGCCGCCTGAAACCATAAGCAAGATTTAATTATTTGAAAGTTATTGAGAGATTTCTTGTTGCGATGTATGTTTAATTTAATTTTGAAAACATAAATTTATCCATCTTTGAAGTCCCAATGCATGTCAGTTCTTTAGTTTCATCCATCAAATGGGTCCTAAGAATATTTTGTTTTGGGTTTTTCAAATTCTCTTCTAGGACTTCACATTGGAACAGGATGGTATAACACCAGTTAATGGGTGGAAGGCTTACTATGCTGCTACAAGAGCGATTGTGAATGTCAATACTGAATTCTTTAACTTCATCAGAGAAAGGTCACTTGCAGAAATGAGTCGTTTATGGCTGAATGCAGACTATGTGAAGTGTGTTCATGCCTCAGGAGAACTCTTTTCAGGGTAAGATGCCTCTTATTTGTGTACACTGTATGGTAACTGCACCTCTGTCACGAGTGCTTTCTTCTGTTAACCTCATCCATGTGATGTGAAAATGTTGTTTTTTGTTTTTTCTTTAAATCACTGCTAGTCCTTTGATTATGCTTTTTGTATCCACTGTGAAAAGTGAAGCTATGCATGACTTTATGTTTTTTTTCTTTTTTCAATGGGAGTGAATTTCTGTTTTTCAAACTCAGACTTGGAGAAAAAGGTCAATGAAATGGCCACTCGCTGCTCATGCGATGCCTTTCAGTTGGGATTTGGAGGGAATTGAAAGAATGAGGCTGTGCATGTTGTTCTAAAAAGCATTGGCAGTTGTTCTGTGCGTATTGTTCTAAGTCATTTTTGCTTCCTCGTCAGGTATAATGCAGTAATGCAGAGTTGGCGACTTGCGTTTGATTGGGAGCAAGGGGTCAACTTTCAGATTCGGGATGTGCGTGCTCGGGTTCTGACAGACATGGCTTGGGTTACCATGAAAACTTATTTTGAAATCGATACCAAGCCATTCATTGTGACCAACATCTTTGAGTTTCATAATGGGCGATGGTACCTGGTGCATCATCACAGCTCTGATATGAATGGAGAGGTAGAACAGCCGATTGTGCAGGGGCAATAAGGAAACGAAGATATGATGATACCGATTATATACTTGATACTAGTTTCGAAAAAAGAAAAGAAAAAAAAAAGAATAGTGGTATCTTTTGCAGGAGCAAAGTCGCTTCAACTTTCACTATATTTTTCCTTGCAAGATGCTGTTAATTTTTCCAGCCTCAGTTTTGGTTGTTTTCTGTTCAAGAGGTTTATCCGTTTCTTTTCTCATCCTCTCATTGTTATTGTGATAAATGTTGATAAATTATTCGCGAAATTAATTACTTGGGTATAAAAATGAGTTTCGAGAATACTTGTAGGATGGTCTCTTGAAAAGAGAAGATTGAGGGTTTTTTTTTTTTTTTTTGGGGTCTGAAAGATTGAGGGGAAAAGTTTGCAGGAAAAAGTGGTTCAAACTGGCTAAAATTGGATTTTGAACAGAATTAAAATGAGCGGGTAGTTCGACCCTTAACGCACATTACTTGCCACTCTGGAGGCCAGAGATGTGAGTGTATAAGCTACGATGCATTTATGTTTCTCCCCTGAGTGATGGTTGGAGGTGGTTGGGTATGGTGTCGAGGGAGAGGGTAGAAATAAGAAGGAAAGGCGATACACTACCAGATTATTGGAGGGCCGAAATGAGGTAATTCTCAACTATTATTGTTTCTTTTTTGGAAAGAAAATAGTTATCCTAGTCTATGATTTATTTACTCTTTTTTTTTTTTTTCTTTTTTCCAGGGGCTTACTCACAGCAGTTGGGTATGTTCATTCGCGGAGAGTTTATCACGGGACCTTGATAAAGGGTTCTTGCTATGTTTTTGTTGGTCCCCGTATTAAAATAATCAACTTCAAGGGTAAGTTAGTTGAGATCAATCAACATGAGCGGATTAAAAAAATGAAGGACTTATGTGATCTGGGATTTCTGTTCGAGTTATTAAAAATGATGTAGTCGACACAAGCGACCTAATTAATAATTCGAACAGAGATCCCATGTCATTTAAGTCCTTCTTCATCTTTTTAATCCGCTCATGTTGAGTGATCTCAACCAACTTACCCTTGAAGTTGATTATTTTAATACGGGGACCAACAAAAATGTAGCAAGAACCCTTATTCAACATCCCTTGATAAACTCCCCGCGAATGAACATACCCCACTGCTGTAAGTAAGTCTCTAATAATAATAATAAAAAAAAGAATAAATCATAGACTAGGATAACTATTTTCTTTCGAAAAAAGAAACAATAATAGTTGAGAATTACCTCATTTCGGCCCTCAGATAGTGTATCGCCTTTCCTTCTTATTTCTACTCCCGGACACCATACAACCCACTCATGACAAATAGATGAAGTGATTTCGGCAATGGCTTCTGCCCTTCAAAAAGATTACGTCGTTCTTAGTTCCATTTTCTTTATGGATTACTCCAGCCCATTGATTCGCAGGAGTGCTTCCAGTGAATTCATATTTCACAGTCCAAGAACCAAATGTTCGGCTCACACTTGAAACTACCAGAGCCATCTTGAAGAACAGAAACAATGAAAATGAAAAAGATTGAAGAATAAAGAAATTTAAACAATCTTTTTTGATCAAGATTGAATAATGACTGAATTCAAGATACTTTCAGAGAACGGAGATGATGATCACCTTCAGAGAACGGAGAGGAACCACCAACTTCTGATAGATCTATACGCTAAACAAATTGATATCGTAGATTAGGACTTTGCTTAACGGATTGTGAGAACACGTGGCAGCTTTCGTTAGTGTAGACAATTTTAGGTTTAAAATGATTGAGGTGAGATGAATAAGTATCTGAGGTTCCATGGTCTAGCGGTTAGGACATTGGACTCTGAATCCAGTAACCCGAGTTCAAGTCTCGGTGGAACCTTCTCTTTTTAATTTTCGGCTTTTTTTTGGCATCAGGCTTGAAAGTTATAAAAGGTACCCTCTCAAAAACAAGAAAAAAGAAAACATAAATGGAGAAATAATGAAGTACACATAAGAAACAAAAACATATATTTTTCTTAATTTATTACTCGATTGATGTATGAGCCTGAGCCTCACAAATTAAAACAAAGAGAGGGAAGTATTATCCAGTCCTCTCATTCTACTGGGGAAAGAGTGGCATACAACAAACACAGACACACACAGAGAGAGAGAGAGAGAATGGGAATAGCCCTTCTCTCAGTGCAAGCACCTCGTCCCATCTCTCTCTCTCAGTTTCCTTCCACCAACCCAAAGACTTGGTTGCATGGCTCAGCAACTCTCAAAACAAACCCTTCGAAGTCTGCCATTCTTCTCTGTGCAGCTTCAGTTGTAGAAGGCCAAGGCCCTGCTTCTCCTCCACCTGATGATTCACTTGCTGCCCAATCAGAATCTGCCACTGAACCCACCAAAGAGCTTCCCCTGAGGTACACGGTACACCAAATGATTCACCTTATTTATCATACACCTACCAGCTTGAACTTGGATTCACTGTCAATTATATCTTTTGTAAAATGCTTTTTCTTTCCCCTGTTGCCCTTTATTTATTTTTAAATTGATATCATCCGAGTCAAATTTAGGTTTTCTATGCAAATTATCACATAAATCCATTCACTAGTCAAAGTTGTGGACTTTGGTATGCAGCTGTGTGTGTGAGATATAGATTGTACTTTTTGGATTTTTTTTCCTTTCCAAATTTTGAATCTTTTGGGCCTTACCTCTATGATTGTGAATTTTGATGATTAATCATGTAAAAAAAAAACAAATCATGATATGTGGTTTTTGCTTGGAACCAACTTTGATGCAGTGGTTGTAAGTCCTGTGGGAGAGAGGAAGTGGAGAAGGGATGCAATGGAGAGGGAAGGATTCAAGGTGGAATTGCAACTATTCCAGGCTTTGGTTGGTGGCCAATAAAGGCATACAGGCCCTGTCCTGGATTTTTGGCATCAGGCGGCCGGTATAGGCGGCAAGGACAAAGCTTGGATGAGGTTGCCTTTGGAAGGGGAGGAAGAGGAGACTAGCACTAAGGTAAGCGTTGATGATTTCCCTCTTAAACACGGTTTGGATTTGCTTCTGTTTTTTTTTTCTTTTCTGTTTTTCTCTCTTCAACCAAAACAGTAAGAAAAGATGAGAAGAACAAATTAAAAGTTTACTACAATGTTTCACAACTCTCACTACAACCTAAATAAGAAAAACTAAAATCAAACGGTACGAAAAGATGAGAGCCAGCGGTTGCTACTATGAGTGAATTACCAAATGTATCTGAGGTTCTTCCATCATGGCATCAGTAGAATGTAGTTGGATTAAAACAGTTCATTCATTTCTTATGTAATCAATGGTTATTGCTTATCAAATTTTATTTCTTCTGCCATACATGAACTCTGATCTTATACTTGGTTAAATTCTTGTGCCAGATTTATTGACTCTCTCAAATTCTTGGTTAGTGCAGCAAAGAATAAGCGAGGTCCAAGGATACTGAAGAGATAACTGCATGAGAGTGGAGCTTTGACGGCATTTAGTTTTACAAAAAATGTGGAGCCAGTGCCCAAATTGTAGAGTTGTATGTGAAACCATCTGGTATATTTACCACATTGAATTGAAAAGAATCTAAAGAAAGATGATGTGTGTTATATTTTCCTATACAGAAAACCATCAAAACTCCCACCACTACAAAGCACTTAACCTCAAGCTAGAGGCAAGGTGTTCAAAGAGTTCAACACTCTTAACTTTATACGACAACCTGACGAAAACTGACGAGATAAAAAAATGTAGATATATAAACACAATGTCTGGATAATTTAAACCCTGAACTTACTACATGCATATAAATTGAATAGACGAAGGCACTTTTATTTGAAGGTGTTCCATAGCATGATCTAGGCCTGTAAGATGATCCCTTGGATTATGTTCGTGGAGCCAAAGCTCTCACTGATAGGAAAGAGCAGTCACTTGAAGCCACATACTTGACTGCCAATCTCTTAACCAAATTATATTTCAGTGATCTTGCACAATTGACACAACTTAGAGTTCTTTTGACCTTAATCTTAAGATGGGATTCAAACAATCTAAGACAGAACTAAAATGCTTCCTAAGGATGTGTGTAGGGGAAGGAAGAAAGAGAAAGTGGAGGAGGCTGGGAAGGAAGAAAAAGAAAAAGAAAGAGAAAGAGAAAGTGGGGGTGGGTGTCTATTTCAGTCCTACATCGACTTCACACATCAACACAATTGTTTTTTCCTTCATAAATAGCTTTACTTTACCCCATGCTTGTTGCTCATAAGCTTGGAAGGGTCAGCATGCATTTGTGTATGGGCTTTGCCATTTGAAATTCTGGCTGGGTTTGCCGAAGGCCCCATTGGGATATTAACTGAATTTTTACTTGAGATTTTTTATAAATGCCTTAATTGGCATTTAGAATCTCTAAATATTATATTGTTCTGAAAATTTATTATTATTTTCAGATTGGAATTGTATCTTAATAATAATGTTATTATTAATACCGACATGGCCATATAGGCATGTTCTATTCAAACAGTTCAAAACAGTGTATGTATTGAAGATTGCGTATATGAATGAGCTTAACGAATTTGTTGTGATGAAAAACACGTGAAGGAGACTGTGATATCCATCACTTGGTGGAAACATTGCAATTACAAAAGGTGTATCAGCTCAAGTTAAGTCACAATTGAAAGTGAAGGTTTCGTATAATATGTCATGCTAAAATTGGTTTTTGAATAAATAGTAGTTGATCTTCTTCCCTTAGTGGAATGGAAGTATTGGCCACTCACTAGAAGCTCTTGGTCAGGCATTGGCAATGAGGTCTTGCCCTGTTGGAAAATGCCATGCCTTGGAAAATCAGTGAGGATTTTAGAGTAATTTCACTCATTTGCCCTTTGCCATGGCAAGGGGAGGATTAGGGCAGCTACTATTTACGTAAATAATGGCTGCCCTTTCAAAAAGCAATGTGTGTTTCCACCCGTTGCCATGGCAAAGGGCAAATACTATTCATTTTTTTGTTTTTTTCCACAAATTTGTTTACCTAAACAATTAATTTGGATAATATTTTCGTACAAGATTTTTGGGTTCGTACGTGTCAATATTTATTATAAAATTCATATCTCAATCGGATAAAATTTTCAGATAAGATGATAAATAAAATTCATATCTCAATCGGATAAAATTTTCAGATAAGAGGATTTAGTGTTGAAAGTGAAGAGTATTGGTATGTATTTATAGAAAAAAAAATTCTAAATTTTTTTGGTATTTTAAAAAAAAATTCGAATTTTTTTCATAATTTTATAGCAAAAAAAAGCCCAGCCGTTGAATTGGAGGAAAGCAGGCGATCGGAGCCCCCAGATGACGACACATGTCTTCTAGCTGTTGGTGGAGCGCATGGCTGGCGCCAGCGCACGCCGACGTCATCCCCCTCTCGGGCTCGAACTTGAACGAGAGCTGCCTTTGGGCCAGCCCATCTTTATGGGTCCTGCCTCCAGCCAGAGCAAACGTGGCCAGCTAAAATTGGATTTTCCAACCTCGGGCTTGGCCTAATCACTGGAATTGCTCTTAGAAGCTAGTTTAGGGCCCTTGAATTGTAAGACTACCTCAAAATGGGTAAGAACCTTGAGGGAGTTAGGGCACTCCCAGTAGTTCCTTTGAGGAATCTTTTGGCAAAAATGTATTTAACCTACTCACTTAACGAAAACTAACAACAAATGTATAAATTATATATTTGAGTGATATAGTAACTAATTTTGCTAAAAAAAATTTCTCAATGACCAAGCCATGATAATAATATGTTGAATGTATTATCGTAAGGGATTAAGCTCTTAAGATGCCTTTACACCATTGACCAATCAAATAGTGAAGCGTGGCTCCATTAATCTGTACCAGTCCGCATGGAATAAAACCCGCCCTTTGACAGCATCCCCAAATGTACAGAAACACGGAGCTTCACAGTGGCTCAGAGCTTCCCCAATTAAGCAAAGAAAAAAATTCATAGAATCTCTCTGTGCAAGAACTTCGGAAGACAAAAAAATGGATGCCGAAACCGAACAAATGATCGAAAAAACGGTGCGTGGAATCCTGGAAAAATCGGACATGGACGAGATGACAGAGTTCAAGATTCGAAAGCGGGCCTCTGAAGTGCTCGACCTCGACCTCTCTAAACCCCCCTATAAGGCGCTCGTCAAACGGGTCGTCCAGTCCTTCCTCGAAGAGCAAAATCAAAAGGAACAACAACAACAAGAAGTAGAAGAAGATGAAAACCCGAAACTTGGTGATGCCCAGGACCAGGAGTATGATGATAATGGCGATCTCGTCATTTGCAGGGTCAGAGTTCCTCTTCACTCTGTTTGTTTCCCGAGAAAAAGAAAAAAAAAAAAACCCATGAGATGAAGAATGAGTGTGTTTCTTTTTTTTGGGTTCACCTTAATTTTGTACTTACTTGTTGGGTCTTTTTGGGATTTGGGGTTTGGTTGTGATGCAGCTTTCATCGAAGAGGAAGGTGACACTTCAAGAATTCAGAGGGAAATCATTGGTGTCTATAAGGGAGTTTTATAGTAAAGATGGCAAAGAGCTTCCTACTACCAAAGGTAATCTATTTATGTCCTATTTGAACACCTCCCTAGTCCTATGGCATGTTAATTTATCAATTTATGCATGTATATAAGGCATTGATTTAAGCTTGCAGCTTCAATTGCTTACATTAGATTTGTCTGTGACAGTTTGCTTACCTATTATTAACAGCTTTTTCTGGTATATGAGAGTTTGTGATCAAATATATGTATGCATGTATGTCAGGCAATTATCTAATTTAGCTGCAACTTCTGATTATAGAGCTCACTTACTATTGCATTTGCCTTGATTTGGAAATGGTTGATGCCATCACTGTCATATAATATTTTAAGTGCCATGTCGGGTGTCATAAGCTTTTGTTCAATTTTTACATTACTTGCTTTCCCTGGGTTGTAGTTTGCTTACACAATCTGACTGCCTCATCATGATTGTGTTCATTCAAAACATCTAAGTTATGGGTTAGCTTGTCATCTTGGCGTCGTAAACCACCAACGCAGATTTCTCAACTTCGTTTTCTGCATTGTTGTTTACATTCAGTGCTGCTAACTCAGAATTGTCCTTCTTTTTCCCTTTCTCCGTTACTTACCTTTTATAATCCCAAGAGGCCCTTTTAGCAAAATTGAGCTAGAGATTCCTTGTTTCTAGCTTTTGTATACTTGATCTTTCGGATGCATGTACTGATGACTGTCTTAAGCTTATTTATGGTTGTATTTGCTTAAATCTTTGTCCTACAGGAATAAGTTTGACAGAGGAGCAATGGGCAGTCTTCAAGAAGAATGTACCTGCGATAGAGAACGCCATCAGTAAGATGGAGTCAAGGATCTGAAATTTTCGGAATGTCTTATCCTTTTCAACCTCCATTACCTTGTCGGTTGTACTGGCTTCAGCTTTAGGGCTTCATATTGGTCTCTTGATGGCAGAATATTTTCTTTGGAACATGAAAACTGCGGTGATTTTTCTAATTAGCCCTTAATGTTAGAAGTCAACTTGTTGTGTTATCTGTTACAAATTAACACGTTCATACGAGATGTTGTCATATTCAGTTTTTAGAAGGAAACAAATAAAATAGAAATGGATGATCCTTACCATAATCCTTCATCTTTGAAGAGAGATTCTTGTTTGTGTTTACTGCACCGTCGGGTTATGGATTGTACAATACAAACTCCTTTTTATCTTAGTATTCCAGTGAAGAAATAATTAGCATACTAATTTTTAATGTCGTTCTTCAGTTAAATTACCTTCCAAGTGAAATTTAACTTGTTTGAGATTTGTTTTGCCCATTTCAGGTCCAAAAACAAGAAAAAAAACTGAGAAAACACACAATACTCATTGATTTTTTCATAAATCCCTTGCCTTCATCATATGTACAAAATACTAAAACGTAGTTCGCTACATAATCTAACTAAAACCTCAAACATTGGGACAGAGAGAGAAACATGATGTTTCATGTCACCACAAACCACCTAGTAAATAGTAACCCCTTTTTTTCTTTTTTTTTAATTTAGGAAAAAAAGAAGTTCAAAAAAAAAAAAAACCCTTCAAAGATGGACAAGATAGGCTTATATCCCATGATCAGTGGGCAACTTAAACAAGTTGGAGAAAATAGGCTTCCAAGTCCAAGCCCCTCTCTTTGTCTGCCTTGGAGTGCTTGGCATGCCTGCAGTTGCAGTTGCAGCCATCCTCATTGTCTCAATCAGAGCCTCTGTGATGCCTTGTTCAGACAAAATCTCCTCCAATTGCTTAGTGTCAATAACCAGCTTCACTCTCCAAACCCCATCTCCCCCCGATGGCAGCACTTCAAGAGCAGATGACCCATTTGCCAAATTCTCAACAAAATCTGATCCTGCACCAAATGACTTCTTCACAGGCTCAGCTTCAGCAGCAGCCGCCTCCAGTTTCTCAATGACCCCATTCTCGCAAACCAGCTGATCTTCTTCCCTCAGTGGAAGAAGGAAGTATTGGCCACTCACTAGAAGCTCCTGCTCAGGCAATGGCAATGAGGCCTTGCCCTGTTGGAAAATGCCATGCCCTGGAAAATCAGTGAGGATTTCAGAAGCTAGTTTAGGGCCCTTGAATTGTAAGACTACCCCAGAATCTGTAAGAACCCTGATAGATTTAGGACACTCCCCAGAGGTTCCTTTAAGAGAAGAGCAATTCCCCATTGTGAAAATTTCCTACCTTTGGCCACAATTTCAGTGCCATATGTAAGGTTTTGAGGAATCTTTTGTCAAAATATCAGTGGACGGACAATGGGTTTGTGTCAGAACAGACACATTAGTCAGACACATTAGTTGTGGTTTTTTTCTTTCTTTCGAAATGTGTAAATGGCTGCATGTGAAACTTTTGGACCGTTGGGACAATTATTTAAGCCTAAATTTGGGCCGATCCAAAGGCAAAGGAACAGAGTAAGAGGTAGATTCGTGAGTTAAAATAATAGTAGGAAACGACAGTTAGAAGAAGAAGACTAAGTTCAAATTTTGAGTGCCAGGGGATTTGTATTTGGCTGCAATGTAGGTGTTGGAATTCCACCCTTTTGAAAATAGTCATATTTTTAGCCCTTCAATTTTGCAATCAGTATCACGGGTTGCATCCCCTCAAGCATGTGTTAGGTCAAGCATGGAGACTAATCATGCTACCCCACAACAAACGAATGGAAAAATGAAAAATTGTTAGGTACTCTCGGATAATACCATGTAACGGTGTAAGCACAAATACAATCGACTATTCTTGTACAAGTACAAAAAAAAAAAAAATCACAATTATATCCTTATTGTGATGTATCAGTGTAGAATTTCAGCCACACTCACTCACGCAATAATTATTCATTACACACCCATAACAAACCATCAAAATATTCTGCCAACAAGGATGAGAAATCAGCTGTTGAAAAATAAATGGAAATCCCATTAGGGTCAACCGCAAAAAATGAATGAAAATCTTTGTGTAGATGGAACCATGGAATATGAGGCCTTATCATTTAGCCACATTCTAAACCAAGCCGAAACATGATTTTGGTTTTCAAAGATTCAAGACTCCTATTTGCCTAGTTAATGATAAGAATGGCCTTGCGAAATTGCTAGGCCAAGGATAAAAGAAACAGGGTTGATCGAACTCGTCTATTTTTTTTTTAAAGTACAAGTGAAATTGCATTTTTTATTCCCATAATTTGATTTATTTTTCATTTTGTCTCCTTTGTTTCAATTTTATCAATTTTAATTTATGTAAAAATCAAGTCTTACAAGTATTACAAACTTTAAGAGACGAATTGCCCACGTTTTGGGTTGAATTTAAATTTGTGGTATATGGAAGGTGTAATCCGAAGGTTTTAATCACAAACCTCACATTCCCAGCCACTAATACTTCTTAAGATAACATGGCCCAATAAATCCAATCCAAGAAACCAAACTTCAAAACATATTCCCACGTGGCGCCAATCCACAGGCTCACCTTGTTTATCCAAACACCACACATATCACCTCACCTCAAGGCCTTGGCACCAAATCCACCAAAATTCAAAGCCACACAAAATTCCCTCCACACGTATAAACAACATTTGAGCTCTCTTTTCTTCTCATAAAAACCAACACACAAAAAACACACTCTAGCTTAGTTCACACACATTTTCTACGGTCCAGATTAAACCAAACTCATTTCCAAAAATGGGCTGCGCTTCCTCGAAAAGAGTGGAGGCTGCCGTGGACTACAAGCCGGCGCCGGCGAGCTACGCGGTCTTCGACATCAACGCCATCCAAGAGCCGTGGCTCGTATTCGACAATACGACGTTGCAGGAGCAGCAGCAGAGCCACGAAAAGCCCGCGCATGTGCCGGCCCAAATCCTCGACAAGCTCAAATCGTTAGAAACCGAAGCGGAAGCAGCCCCTCACACGTGGGACGAGGTCAGCAAGGCCCTAGAGGACTTCAAGCCCAAGACTGACCCGAAGTCTAAACCCAAGCCCAGCCCAACTCCTTCCCCGACCCAGGACGAACAGACCAGTAGTAGGAAGCCCCGTAAGAGCCTGTCCTTCCACACGCTCGATGAGCTCGACAAGAAGCTCGCTCCGAAACCGGCCGACTTGAGAAAGAGCGAGTCGATGCGGTCCCTGTGGAAGCTAAACACCGAGTCGACCCGGTCCGAGTCACGAGTTGACTTGGAGGCTACTCAGGCGACTCAGTCGGCGGCGGGTTACATCAAGCCGGTGAAGGAGAACATATTCATAATGAGGGACAGGCTGGAGAGAGAGAAGGAAGGCAAGCTCGCGGTCTACGATAGGCTGATGAAGAGCAGGCGGGACCCACTGAGCGAGTACCCGGAGAGGTGCCCGCCCGGCGGCTCCGACTCTGTGGTGGTCTACACGACGTCGTTGCGAGGGGTGCGGCGGACGTTTGAGGACTGCCAGAAGGTGAAGGGGGTGCTGGAGGGCCATCGGGTGGTGTACGACGAGCGTGACGTGGCGCTGCACGGCGAGTTTCTGGGTGAGCTGAGGGGATTGCTGGGTGAGGAGAGCAATAACTCCGACGGCGGCGTGGGTGTGCCGAGGGTTTTCGTGAAGGGGAGGTATCTGGGTGGGGCTGAGGAGGTGGTGGAGCTGAACGAGTCCGGGGTGTTTGGGAGGATGGTGAAGTTGGCAGGCGTGGAGAGAGGGGTGGGGTGGCGAGCGTGCGAGGGGTGCGGTGGGGCCCGGTTCGGGCCGTGCATGGAGTGTGGCGGGAGTTGTAAGGTGGTGGTTGGGGATAAGAGGGAGAGGTGCCCCAAGTGTAATGAGAATGGGCTGGTGCAGTGTGTGGCTTGTTGGTCTTTAACGTAATTTCAATGGAGTTGGGTATTTGTTTCTCTTTTTATTATCTTTGATTTCAATGTTGTGTATAAGTTTTTGATTGGTGTTTAAGAAAATATACACTATCCTGAATCCTGATTCCTGAGTGAGATTTGTAAGCTCTGGTAAAACAGAAAGACGAAGAGAGTGATTTGTAAAGAACTGTAAAATGTATATAGTGTGTACAATTTAGTGGCAAAAAGTATAAATAAATATAAAAAATATTAGAGGGCCCAACCGGGTTCGAACCGGTGACCTCTTGATCTGCAGTCAAATGCTCTACCACTGAGCTATGGACCCTTGTTGATGTGAACGTCCAAACTTATTTCATTTAACTAAACAAAACCTGACCTATAGATAAAAACTCATATAATAGTTAACCGGTGACGTATATTGCGAATGAATGATTCGTGTGAAACAACCAACATTCTGGAGGTTCAAGCAGGGCCCCCGTTTTGGACTCTGCTAATTAAATCTTGCTTAGACTAAGTCAAGTTTTCGAGTCAATATTTTTGGTTTTCCAGGAGAGAGAGAGAGAGAGAGAGAGAGAGAGAGAGCCAGTCAACATTTCAATTCAAGGATGCATTACTTGGTTTATCATATTTGGAATTTGCAGTTGCTATCATAGAACGTAATTATTATTGATTAAAAACAGGAAATAATGGAAAATAACCAGCTAGATGGGGCAACAAAACCAACCCTTTTTCTGCTGCAGATGGCCTAACTAGAAACTGCCTCCTACATATTCATTAAAGATTCTTCTTAACGTCCTTCTCTAAGCAACTCATTAATTGGGTTATCAATTTCTTCTTCCCCACTTTGCTAAATTGCTATAACTATAAGCCAACCCATCAACCATAACTGGCTTTTCAATTTGTCGTTTACTGCCTATTTGCTCATCAACATGGACCAAACTTTATGCCTTTTCCAAGGACACCAGTCCCATGTGTTTATCAGATAACAAGGCTGGAAAAATCATCGTTGCTAAGAAATTTACTCCTACAAATTTGTGGATTTGGACCATTGATTAAAAAGTTCTGCCTTTACTCAAGTGTGATTCAAACTGACAGCACATTGGTTAGGTTAATGAAACGAATATGTAATTCAGATTGACAGACGATTGATTAGGTAAACCATTACTGGATTTACAGACGAGCATCATAAACTTTAACCGAAGAACTTAAGTCATAACATTACTTTTCATAATGAACTAATTAGCATTAAGGATATATCATATATGGTACCAAAAGGACTAATCTCTTGAAAAAACAGGTTTAATCTCTTGAAAACTCGCTTTATTTTCGATCATACGCGTTACCGTGCATCCACCATGTATTTTTATAACCTTATACAAACTCATAATAAATATCCCCTTCCT
This sequence comes from Prunus dulcis, assembly GCF_902201215.1. Classification (NCBI taxonomy): domain Eukaryota; kingdom Viridiplantae; phylum Streptophyta; class Magnoliopsida; order Rosales; family Rosaceae; genus Prunus; species Prunus dulcis. Next base: position 11,375,118 of record NC_047654.1, read on the forward strand.
CATCGTCTGTACTTGCTTACACATTCCAAAAGAAAGAACAAAGAGGAAAAAGAACATATAATTCTCAGCCCCTTGCAAGAAAAACCATTATACATTATATATATATATCCTACATATTGTATATTCACCCGTCTTCAGATTCTCCCCAAACTCTCTCAACTCCCCAACCAACATTTATAATATATATTTGATGATGCCAAGCAACCCTATCCACTATTCTCTTTCCTCTCACTAACTTGTATGTTGTATTATCTGTACGACTCTACACCTTGGTTCTTGTTCAAGGGTTCTGGTCTGCAAATATATCCAACAGAGACAGCGCCTGCAAAATTCAAAAAATATGCATTTAGAAATTTGGAAACAAATTACAAATCTCTGGCTAGGGAAAATATGAGCTTTGGTTCCGTGGCGTTTACCTCTGGTACACTAAGTTCAAGCCTGAATTTAGGGCCATCGTAGTGGTGAAGAATTGGCCTGAATGAGTCTTCCTCAAGTGGTTCACACACTTTCCTGGTAAAAACTCGAACCTGCGGTTCATGAGGATAAATGGTGAGCAAATGAAACACAGTAAAATGGTAAATTTGAGAGCACTCAATTTGCTCATCTCGAATTCTTTTGAAATCGATCACAAACCTGAGCTGGGAAACGTGACTCGCCAGGGCACTTCTTGTCCTCCCAGGCCGTTGGATCAAAGTTGGTGCCTCCAAAACTTGCAGCCTAAAACCCACAAGAAAGGTCGTTGTTAGCTAGCAATTGGTGCACAGCACAAAACGTAAATAAATATCTAGAAGTTTGGCCAAAACAAAAGTTGAACAAGCAAAACACATTCCCACTTCTTCAACAAAACACTAAAATATTAGGTGAAAAGTCTAAAGTCGGCAAATGGATGAAATTTTTAAATATTTCAAAGAGAAGTGTCGGCCGGAGAGAAGCTACAAACCTCAAAAATTCCATGGAGTTGGTGGGTGGAGTAGTTGTAGAGGAAGAGGGGCAACCCCGGAGTTATCGCCCTCACTGAATCACGATAACGTGGAGGCAAACCTGCAAAAGAATTATGCAGAAAAACAAAATTAACACATGTTCATCAAATCAATTCCTTTTTTGAAGCAAACCCAATTGAAAAAACAAAATTATGGAAAGGAAAAACAAAATTATGGAAAGAAAAATCAAAAGGGGCATACCAAAAAGCTGCCTCTTGAGATTTTCTTGCATGGTATCATTGTTGCAGACAAAGATATATCCACCAATGGTTTCATTTCTAGGCAGAGACTCAGCTGGTGGCAGAGTCTTGAACCTTTTGTCCACAGCGCCCTTGCTGTCCTTGTTGTTGTCATCTCCACCAGCTTTCTTCTTGCTAGAATTGTTGTTGTTCTTCTTCCCAACTTTGCCGCCATGAACAAGATCTTCCTCATGAGCCTTGTTCTTGTAGGGCTTCAAATTGACCATGTTGTTGTTATTGTTGTTGTTGTTGTTGTTGTTATTGTTGTTGTTGTTGTTGTTGTAAATTGCAGGCTTGGAGTAAATCCCCTTGTTGAAGCCGCCATTGAGCTGCGAGCCGCCGCCAAGAACCGGCCCAGCAGCAGCAGCAGCAGCAAGCTTCCAGCCCTCGTTAAAAGCGTTAAATTCTGAAGCTTTTGGCTTGAAATTGTTCCATCTGTCGTTGAAGCCATTGTTGAGCTCTGAAGCTTTTGGCTTGAAGCTGTTCCAGCCATCGTTGGAGCCGTTGGAGTCAGAGGACCCTTTTGGCTTCAGATTGTCGACCCAAGAGTCGTTGAAGCCATTGAAATCAGACCCTTTTGGGGTCAAATTGATCAGAGGACTGACATCGCCGCCTACCTTTATATCGAAATTCCTCCTTTCATCAGGCCTCTTGCTGTACGAATTGCTCCAAATCGAATCATTAACTGTGAGATTTGCAAAGTTGGTGCCTTGAACACGAAGCTGATCGCTGAATTGCCAAAACGACTGGTTGTTGTTGTTCTCCATTTTGTATCAAAATCCGATGAAGAAACTAAAAATCTGGGTTGTTGAAAGATTCGAACTTTATGCAGTGTGTGTGAAGATTAAGAGGATCACAGAACGGAGGAGAGAGATAAGAAGAAGAGGAGGGGAGGTGAGAAAATATGATAGAGGAAGTGGGTGTGGTGCGGAATGCTAAATAAAGGGAATAACTTTTACTATTGAGATCATGAGGAAGGAAATTTCTAGGAAGGGGACAAATGGGGTTTAAAGATTGCGTGTTGATTTGTCAAAGGAAGAAAGATCCAAAGATTTTATTACTTTTTTGGAGGGAAATTAAGCCCAATAGAGAACAGAACCAGCTTCTGTGATATTAAGTTGGAGCTAAAAAGATGGGTGATGAAAGCAAAAACGCGTTAAGACGTGGGAGAGAGAGAGAGAGATGGAGGGTGAGGTGGTAGATGGAGAGTAGGAGAGAGATTAAGAGAGAGTGATTGAGTAGAGGGGGTGTTTTGATTTGGTACCATTTCTAGAAGGTCTAGGAGGTTCGGTGGAGTTTGAGAGAGAGTTCACACTTGACTGCGAAGTTTATTTGCTTCGGAGCTAAGACTTTAAAAAAGAAAAAAAGAAAAAAAGAAAAGGACAAGACGCGTAGAACTACGAGTATATATGTGACTTGGCCATGGGGCTTACACGTCTCAATCAAGCTTCTACACGTGAACGAGGGTTGGGAAATTGGAGAGATATATAGCATTCGAAGAAAAATTTGGTATTTTACTTTTCCCGTCAATAATGTTGAAGTTATTATGCGTGTTATAACGTTATTGAATGAATATAATAAAACAGTGTTATTCCCATTTTATGCGTGTTTCTCATAGTACTTGACATCTTACCAAATGCTTGTTGTGTGTACTTATTTTGTCCTATAGGAAATGGTTTTTGTGTAATATCATGTAATTCTTTAATTGATCTAAGATAAGAAGCATGCTAAGCCATTATGTTATTTAGAAAGCAAAACAAAGAAGAAGAAAAAAAGGGTTAAATTATGATAGAGAAATGCTAACTATTTTTCCCATTTCACTTCTTATTTTATATATTCTAAGGAAATTTTCATGAATACCACCTGAATTTTGTAAAATTATTGAAATTTACCACATACATCTAACTCAGTTTAATTTATAACCCAAAAACCTTTTTAAATTAAAATAAAATTTTCTTGGTTTTTTTTTAAAATCTAAGTAATTATCTCACAACCTTCCCCACCCCCTTGTAAACCCCCACTGCCAAGTAGTCTCGTCCCCTACCCTCCCTCTAACTCCCCTACATATCTCAACCAAAGCCAAAAAAAATAAGTATCGGTTTTTGAAGAATTGACTGCCAAATTAAATGAATTAGTCTGACGCCACCATGAATGAATTAGTCTCGGGCAGTATCTCGTCAATCCTGGTGCTCAACCTTTTAACAAACTCACATTCACTTGTTACCTAATGAAAAATATCCACTATACATACAGAAAATCCAATATGTCTATTTGCAATTAAAGAAATTTCAATTCAAAATTATAAAAACCTTACCAAAAAAACAATTTATAAAAGGTCATATGAGTCCACGGATATGGCAAATCACAAAATTGCACCCTCACCATTCACCATACATATCTATACAAGGATTACCACACACACGTATGAAACACATGGCTAAGCAAAAGAGAGAGAGAGAGAGAGAGGATGCTGCTCCGCAATAGGGGTTTAAAGTTATTAGAAGGGGTTTTTCAGCAAATAACATATGTACCGTATGTGGACTTGATTTAATGGAAATTTTAACGGAATTAAGCGTAGGTGATAAATTGTAATATTTTACATAATTTAGGTGGTTAATATTGCGGTGGTAGTCATGCACATTCCTAAAAGTTCAAGTAGTATTTATGCAAATTTCCCTATATTCTATTATCATTCTCATTATGCGATGTTGTTTGTAATTGAAGGTTCATAATCGTCTATTTCATACGCAACGCTTTTTGTAAATAATTTATATTTTAAAAAAATCAATCAAATTGAAAATTGTTAGTCGCATAACTGTTAATCAATAAACAAATAAACCAATGTTTGAATTAAACACTGAAATAAACCAATGTTTGTATTTGTGGATTACAACACAAGAAAGTAAATGGAAGAGCATTGAGATGAATGCTTGTGGGTCTTGTGGCCCAGATTACGATCATGATTCTATCCGAAGTCAACTAGTCAAAAGCCAACCATGCCACAACAAACCCACAATTGCTAGCCATGGAGGCTTAAGCATCACTTGAACCAAACTTATTTTGGAAAGAAAACCCACCCACTTGTTAAATTGACCAAAAATGAAAGAAGACGAAGAGGAATATTAACTGGTCCCATTCTGCAATAAGTTTACACACAAATGAGGTGATGTTAAGTGTAATTAATTCTGACGATCCTCTTCACGTGATCCTCAAAATTATACATAAACCGAATATTCTAAGCTCTTTTTTTTTCCTAGTGCCAACAGAATATTCTTGCTTGATAGAAGATAAAACAGCATTATATTTATAAGAAGAAAAAAAAGGCTTAAAGTTTTAGTCGACATGATTCTTATGAAATATGTTATATTATCAGACTTTCGATGTCTCTGCCTAGGTAGAGCACATTTGGAGAAAAAGTTGTTTGTAATGTTTTAAACCTTAGCTTACAACATGACCCACCATTAAAATTGTGCATAATGAGGTGTGTTTGCTTTGATGTTGATCTTGATGATGATGATGGTAACAGCACTTTGTCGACTAAATCGAGCACTTTACAAAAGAAAAAAAGAGTCGGTAGAGTTGTGGGCCTGAATTGGAAACTGCAAAATGAAAAAATTAGCCAACCGCCAACTACATTTTGGCTCTTAATTTTGGTCCACAACAATGTGATCAAGGGCAAAGGGAGATTGAACGTGTTGCACGACTGAGTGGGGCGGGTCTGGATAGGTCCGGCTCGGTGAATTCAGGTCAGTTCATGAACCGAAAAAATATTAAAGCATTAATTGAGATGGCAAATGGCGTCGCCCGGGTTCGAACCAGAGACCTTCAGTGTGTTAGACTGACGTGATAACCAACTACACCACGACACCGTCGATGCTAATCCTTTTGGGTTTTATATATAATCTAAATAACACTATGCTTCTATGACTTCAGCTTGGCCTGGGACAGATGGACGTTAGAATTGTTCATGAATAATTTAAGAAATCAGCAAGAAAAGAACTATTAGAACTAAAACACGGATGACCAAATTTGTAATAGGAAATTGTTTACCTAAATCTGCTGGTCTCTGTAATTAGGTCAAGAATTTATGTTAGGTTATTATTATTATTTTTATATATATTTTTTTTTTATGCGGAAGAAATTATGTTAGTTGCGAGCGTGCTAATAGATTCCAAATTTTCAATTCAATCACATTATGGAATATATTGAGTTCAAATGCTATATTCATTGTAAAATGAAAAATAGAATTATTTATCAACTAGTTCTTTATTTAGCGATATTCTCTTTCCAAAAATATATACGATGTAATGAATAATATTATTACCGAAAAGGGTAATATTACCTGGAAGTACTAGACAAAAGGGATTGACAATTGACAACTTTGATAAATGCATACCACAGCAGGCAACATTGTGACATCAAACACACAAACATTGTAATAAACTACCGCAAGAAACAGGTAAGCATTGAAGAGCAAGGTACCTTTCCTTGATGAATATATGAGTAATTCTCTTCTGGTCTTGCATTGAATATTTGAAACCCAAGTAGTTGTTTCTTGTTTGTGGTAGTTAAGCGGCTCAAAAGAAAATGGAAAGGTAAAAAAATGAAGCGAAATCAATGCAAAGCCACCTTCTTTTTTGCTCTATCAATATCATCGCCCAAAGCTTTGTTCACTGTCTAAATGAGATAGGTGGCGGACTTTCCAACTCATTTCAAAACCAAAACAAACAAAACCCTCTCTTTGTTAGCTCCTTCTCTTCACTAAGCACCCAAACCTCTCTCAGTTTCCTTGTATCTATTAAAACCATATGTTCTTGTTTGGGAAATAGAGTTGGAGAGAGAGAGAGAGAGAGAGAGAGAGAGAGAGAGAGAGAGAGAGAGAGATCATCATGGCTGGTATTGCCGGTCCTTGTTCTTCTGGTGTGCTGTTTAGAGCAAGAGAAGCAGGAGGAAGCATTAATGGAGCTTCCATGGCACGGTTTGATGGGCTTAGGCAAGTGGAGAGCACGCATATGCCTGTAAGTGGCAACAAGTCAAATGGGTTTGCTTTTACTTCAGGTAATTCAGTTCTGTTATTGTCAATTTCCATTTTCATTCTCTTTTATAATGCATAGGTTCATTATAGTTAAACAAGCCTAGACAAGACAGATTGAAATGACATTAATGGTCTTGTTTATAAAGTACTTTGAGCTGCATGGTTGGATACTAGTTTTTGTCAACACCAAGTTTTCATAAATTGGTTGCTTCCTTATATGGCTTTGCTAGTATTATATATGTTATCTTGGGAAATGTCAGTCTGGTCAATCTGAACTACTGATCATGGAGATTTTTGTATGAATTTGTGAGCTATATTGCAAAATGGATCATTCCATTAATTCAAACTGTCATCTTTGGGTTGTGAGGCACTTAGATTTGTTAAGGATGAGAAAAGTGAGTTTTTCCCAATTGGGTGTCCAGCTCTAAGTTTTGTTATCCATTCTCAGCACCAAAATGCAGGACAATCAAGGCCATGGCATCTCCAACTGTTTCTGCTCCGAAACGAGAAAAAGATCCCAAGAAACGAACTGTAATAACAGGAATGGGTCTAGTCTCAGTTTTTGGAAGTGAAATTGATACATTCTACAACAAGCTCCTGGAAGGAGAGAGTGGGATTACTCTGATAGATAGATTTGATGCTTCAAACTTCTCAGTTCGATTTGCGGGACAGATACGTGATTTCTCTTCTAAAGGATACATTGATGGGAAGAATGATCGCCGTCTTGATGATTGCTGGAGATACGGTATAGTTGCAGGCAAAAAGGCTCTTGAAGATGCAAACCTTGGACCTCAAGTCCTTGAAACTGTCAGTCACATTCTAGTTGCTGTAAAATGCATTTCAGTTTTTCACCCATTATGACATTGAGCACTTATAATCCCTTGGCTTTATGTTTCACAGATGGACAGAACAAGGATTGGAGTGATTGTGGGGACTGGCATGGGAGGCTTAACTGCTTTTAGTGCTGGAGTGGAATCTCTTATTCAAAAGGGATACAAAAAGATTAGTCCATTTTTCATTCCTTACTCCATTACCAATATGGGGTCAGCTTTGTTAGCGATCGACACTGGCTTAATGGGACCCAATTACTCCATCTCTACTGCTTGTGCCACTGCAAACTACTGCTTTTATGCAGCTGCAAATCACATTGGAAGAGGTGAAGCAGATATTATGGTAGTTGGTGGGACTGAGGCTGCAGTCATGCCTACTGGTGTTGGTGGTTTCATTGCTTGCCGGGCTTTGTCTCAGAGAAATGATGAACCACACAGAGCTTCCAGGCCATGGGACAAAGATCGTGATGGTTTTGTTATGGGCGAAGGCGCTGGTGTACTGGTAATTGACAAATCATAATATCATTCTTCTGCAGTGTGACTTTATGTATTTTAGTCCCAGCATCTGATTCTGACTACATTTTTTCACTGAGGAAAGGTAATGGAGAGCTTGGAAAGCGCATTGAACAGAGGAGCACCGATAATTGCAGAGTACTTAGGAGGTGCCGTAACGTGTGATGCTCATCACATGACAGATCCTAGGTCAGATGGTCTTGGAGTATCATCTTGCATAACCAAGAGTTTAGAAGATGCTGGTGTTTCCCCTGAAGAGGTAAGAGCATTTGTTGATCTCCTAAACGAAGAAAGTCTTTGTTCCCCAAGTGATTTATCTATGGCCATTCGAGAATCGAGATTCTGATGTAATGGACTCCCAATTTATAACTCACAGGTGAACTATGTGAATGCTCATGCAACATCCACACTAGCAGGGGATTTGGCTGAGTTTAGTGCAATCAAAAAGGTTTTCAAGGACACATCTGAGATCAAGATAAATGGGACCAAGGCAAGAACCCTGAATGTGATTTACATATTTACTTTTGATGAAATGATTTCAGTTAGATGTTAACTACAATGGACTGAAATATAGACTTATTTGCATTCTCAAAACGACCTGTGTTTCTTCTTTTCAAGGAAATAATATATCTGTTTGAAAATTATAGTATGCAGGCTAATTTTCACACTTTAAGCCTGGCAAGAAGATTTTTTCACTCTCACTTTAATCACATGAAAATAGTGCATTTTAATTATCTTGTTCTTTTTTCTTGTTTCAGTCAATGATTGGACATGGTCTTGGGGCTGCTGGTGGATTGGAAGCCATTGCAACCATTAAAGCCATCAACACTGGCTGGCTCCACCCAACAATTAACCAAGATGTATTGCACCGCAACCTTCACTTTTGCATACTTTTGCTTCAGTTAGTTCATTTCAAATTTATCTGATGCAATGCTAATTGATACTTGTGGTTCATAGAACTTGGAGCCTGCTGTTACAATCGACACAGTCCCCAACGTGAAGAAGCAACATGAGGTTAATGTTGGTAAGTGCCTTGACACACTCTCACAAAGAAGCCAAAATATAGTCTCTGAGTTTCCTTGCATTCCAATCCATAGCTGTCTTGACTAATCAAAGATTTTCCAAATGCAGCTATTTCAAACTCATTTGGCTTTGGCGGGCACAATTCCGTGGTTGTGTTTGCCCCTTTCAGTCCCTAAACAACAACATTCAAGCCAAGAAGAAAAGCAGTATCTTCCCCTAATCTTTCTCTAATTAGAACCATTTGCTTCTGTGAGTGTTTCCACTTCTCTGAAGCATACAAGAGGCTATGAGTATGAGAATGAAGTGCACTGTGGAGAGTGCTCAAGCCCATGAAGCCCTTTTCACCACGTGCAATTTATCTCATCATGATCTTTGATGAGGCAGGATTTAGTGTTTTTAATTTTCTTTTTCCATTGAATAAAACATGAAATCCACTTTCTTTTGTGCTGTTCTTGCCCAACAGTTGGGTCTGTTTTCAGATTTTTCCTGTTTGTAATGCAAATGAATTATTTTGTATTGACTATTGAGGGGAGTTCAAAACATAAATGGCAAATAAAACATTCATTTCACCTCCTTTTCCAGTTCAATTGGGCTTTGCTTGTTGAATTAGAATTTAACTAAGGCATATGGCCCATGCCCTATTTTGACTTCAGTCCATAAACAAGGTTCTTACATTCATATTATTTCAATCATGATAAAATCTTTTTATAGGTTTTTAGATTCTTCCGACCCCCAAAATTTTAGATTCCAGTCCTATTACATAAGATTTGTTGATCATGGGTAGTATTTTATTTATTTATTAATAAATGTACTGTCAACACATAATTTTTTTTTTTTTTTTTTTTTTTGGTGTCAACTGTCAACACATAAAATAGACAGAAACATTAAACTTAACAAGTCCTATGTTCTTGTCCAAACACACCTGACTCGGTATCTTAGCACTAATGGTCTAAAAAATACTCAAGTTCCATTGGCTTATTTTGACAATTAATGAAGACTAATTGCTACTTCTTCCATCTTAGTTCAAGATTCAATAACGAAGAAAAGGACATACTATCATCCAATTAATCACACTAATCTTTGTTTTTTTTGGTGACCTCTAGATGATTTTAAGACATAATATTCTCTGGAATTAGCTATTGGGAAAAACATGCACTCCTCTGGAATTATTGTCCTAATTACTGAAATGAAATTAGATTAACAATAGTAATTAACACTAAGCATGGACTTCAAGTCTTCTGGAAGAGATTTCCATTCTGCTTTGACTAAAAATGAATAATATAATCTGAGAATGTATTTCCCCTACATTTGTAGCACCAAGATTATTATTTATTTTATAAATAAAAAAAACCCATGGCTCTCATGTATAGCAATGATTAATTAAGTGTTGCCTTTTACTTTTGCATACAGATGGAAGGAAAGTTCAAATCACAAGTAGAAAGAGATGCCTTTCAAGATGTATCAATTGGCTTCTTTTAGAATTTTGTCATTCCAACCACTAGCTGCAACTTGTTAGAGACTAAGGCCTTGTTAAATCATTTCATTCTCAAACTAATAGGTGAAGTTGCTCCTCAGGCTCTCAATGTGTGGATCGTATTAGCACCCGATTAAATTAATTAACCCCGCTTTAGGCCGACATTAAAGTTTTAGTGACTACAGTAAACCCACTTGCTCTTGGTGGTGCTGGCTGCTGTTCTTGTTGGTGAATCAGTGAAATGTGACCTACAAAACTATTAGCACATGGGTGACTTGATGTTGACAATTAGGACTTGGTAAATCTACAGCTTTGCATCTCTTAATCTCTGTATTAGTATATTAAACTATGCCTTGTTAGTTGTTAATAGGCATATAATTATTTTAATCTTTTTCTAGTTCTAAAGGCTCACACTCATAAGCCCCTTGATGTTGAAGCATCATATAAGCTTTAGTATAATGTATATAGGAATATGCCTCTAAAAAGATCCTCAGTTTACTTCAACAAAATTCTACGCTATCATGTCTCATCTAACTTTCAATCATCTTTGAATATTTTCTTCTACTCCAAATGGGAAACATGAAGAAGAAGAAAACATATTAATGGAAATTATTCGTACGAGGTATACAGAGAAAACATCAATTTTAGTCATGTGATTTGACATAGATTATTGAAATATTTTACGATGCATTCAATCTTCAAGCGATTCAAAACACCAGTAACTAAATATAACTGGGCACATTAGTGTTGTTAATATCCTATAATATATAAGAAAATGCTCATAGATTCATAATGGCCATTGATCTCCATGGAAGCTTAAAATTTTGAAGAAAATAATAGAAAGGACAGTAGGCCAGCAACTTTGCTATTTTTGTTTTTCCTCAGACGCGCATGGTATTAAGATAGTACAGTGGGAGGAGAAGGGCCAACTGGGGAAGGCCAGATGACCCTACTAACTTCATAATTAATGGCAAAGATTTTTCTTGATGATTTTATTTCATGTAATTTAATAAAAAGCCCCCAGAAATTGTGCCCATTAGTCACCACCCACAATCTGGAAATACAGCCAAATTAAACCCATTTTGTTTTTCTTCTTCTTTTTTAACAAAGGACATGAACATAAAAACATGGTGGATATTATAAAAATAAAATAAAAATAAGCCCCACCAAATAAATATTTCAGAAAAATAAGCAAAAATCTATGGCAGCCTTCAGAGTGTTCAATTTTTATTTGACCAAGATTTGGTCAAATGCAGCCCAATTCATTTGGTTCAACGACTAATTATGTTTAATCCTCATACTGTTGGTAGGTAAGCTAACATTAAACTCATCGACCTTAATTAATTTAATGAATTACAATTAGCAGCTTAATTGGATTACACGCAAGTGCTTTCAGAAAAAGCATTATTAGAGTCAGGAAAAATGTTCTTCCTTCTGCGCATGCTTATGAGATCCTCAGATTTTCCCCATAAAATCTCAGCTTTGGATTTAATCCAAAACATTTGTTCTGTTTCTCATGGGCACCTAGAAGGTGGAAGAAAATAATAAAATTATGAAAATTAGTGCTTGAGTTTTATACACTTTTAGATGATTGAGTTGAGATATGAGCCTCTTAAAATTTTCCCTCTCTGGGCTTCTCTGGAAAATGCCAAGAAGCTTATCAAGAGCTTGGGAAATGTAGGCATCCATGGGGCCTAATTTAAGCACTTAATTGATCCCCTATAGGTTTGTGATTGACCAATCAGAGCTTTGCAACATGGGATTTGACTTGATTAGTGATAAATAATCATGGTTGACCAATCTTGTTGGACTAATATGAGTTGCTTTGCATTATGTTGAGGCAGTTAAATTAGGAGGAATCTTTGCTTGGTAAGAGAGATTTTTTATTTTTTATTTATTTATTATATTTTCATTAATGGGATGGGATTGCTTGATTAAAGAAGTACATGTTTTTATTTTAACAATACCAACTTATGGTGTGTGCTGCTTTACACGCGTGTGGATATTATACTATGGTCATACATACTTCTTTTAAGAGTCGGATATTATAGGGTACTTTGGCATATTTATTAATCCGTAATTGAATTAGGAGGAATTGAATTGAGGAGGAGTTCGATTTAAGAGAATTAGATTCCAGATTCCTATTGAAGTTGTTTACTAAACTATATGGATTGAGGGAAGTTAGATTCCATATATTTATTGAAATTGTTTACTCAATCATATGGAATTGGGATAGGAGTTGTATTAATTACTAAAATGTCCTCATTGTTGGTTGAAAGTAGATGACAAATTTTAAAAATTTAAAATTGTATTAAGATATAATGTGTAAAAAAGATGAATTTCTAATGAGTTAGTTCTCCATGAGTAAGAATACCACCTCCCACTTAAGAATTGAATTTCTCCAAATTTGTGTGAGTCCCACCTATTTTTTAATTCCTTAATGTGAAGTAAACGCAGAAATCCTCCGTAAGTGAAATTCAATTTCTGATTAGTAAACACATCATTAGCAGAACTTGTTAAGTAATTGAACTAATCAAATATCAACAGAACTTCTAGCAAAACTTGGGCTTTCCAAATCCAGCGCTGCATCTCCTCCTTGTGGGGGAGAAGGTCTCTACCCCTCCCACATCTCTCTTCCCTGGTTTTTTTATTTTCTTTCACGGTTCATGCTCGAGCTTTCCTGCTTGTTTTTTGGGCTTCCTGCCTCTTTGTTGGGGCGTTATGCCTCCTGCCGAGGCTTTATGTCCCTATGCTGAGGCTTCATGCCTCCTATCTTTATTGTTCCCCCAAATCTCTACCATTCCATTCTGCTCAATGTTATCCCTTGGTTGCTCTCCAATCGATTTATGCTTTCCTTTGTTGTAGCAGATAACCCGCAAAAGCGATTTCTTGCAATTATCTTGGAAGGTGTGTAGAGCCACGACACTGCTATGGCTCGGGTGCTCGCACTAGCTCTTTATGTCCTGATGGTTATGTTTGTTTTGCCTTGAGGTTGCCTTGAGTGTTGCTGGTTTATGATGACTATTTGGTGGTGCTTACGTTTTTATGTGGTTTTTGTTGCTATGTTGTTTTTAATTTTGTTAGGTTGTATCAATTTTTAGTTTTATTTATATGTTGATATCATTATATGGGGTGGTAATGAAATTTCATCCTTCAAAAAAAAAAAAAAAATCAACAAAACTTAAAAGTAGGAAGGAAAAAAGGTTCTTAAAAAACCACTTGTTACTTAATAATTGGATAAACTTTCAAAGTCATATTGATGATTGCTTGATAGAGACACATGAGAGCAGGGTGTTTTGAGGTCCCAAATCTCTGTTGCAAGTATCAAATGGTAAATTCCAAGACAAAAAATCCAGAAATTTTCAAGTCCACATTATTTCTTCTGGCCTCAAATGAGGTCCAAAGTTGAAAGTCCAAACTCACAACCTGTGGGGCTGTGGGGACCAAAATCCTATTCACCTTTCTCTATCAATTCTTTTGTTTATAAATAAAAAGAAAAAGACATATATGATTAAATGGGAGCAATTCCAGGGTAGCTCTCCACCCACAAGCTGAAAATTCAATCCCCATTTGCCCCATGATTGTCTTCACATGGAATCCAACCCAGAACAAGTCTTTCTTTAATGTTTACAATATATCCATAAACCAAACCTTAATTTGCATTTCATTATTATAATTTTTCCTTTTTTTGGTAGGGTACCCTTTATATTTTTTCTCTTTGGATCATCAAGTAGGGTACCCTACCCTACATAATTCTCTCATTTTTTTTGTTTTTGTGTGGGTAGTTTTCCAAAACCAAAGTCATATCAATTCATTTGTGCCGGTGTGAGTGCAGCCAAGGAACACCAACCAAATTGGTCTCCACATGGGGTGTGCATATACAATATCACAACCCCACCAATCTTGGTGCTTTTCTCTCTCTTGTGACAAAAATTTGGAAAGAAAAAAAGTTAAAAATGTTCTCTCTCTTTTGAAGCACAATTAATTTAATAATGAGTTTTTTTTTAGCTTTAAGAATTCTTGTCTGTAGTTCATAGTGATAAGAGCATTCCTGGTTTGAGGGGGTGTGGTGGGGCAAATGCCCAGCATGTCCCTTTCAGGACCCCAAGCCAAGGTTGGATCAACAGAGGCCTGTCTGAGGTCATCAAGATTAGAGCAGCCATTCTCAGATCTCATCCAAGCCTCACTTAATCATTTGGACTTTAGAATAAAAACATGTATAAAACATAGTATTTCTTTAAAATTAATCCAAAAAGAAGACTTAGCTCCTCTATGCGGAATGATAACGATCATCAAGTACTGCTATTTGTACTGTATTTACTAGTTATGTTTTTCATAATATCTTATATATTAGTTGGTTTGGTTGCTAGGCTTAAGTTCCACCACCGTGAAAAACATGACCAAAACATTTGATCATCTTGTAAGATTTATTTAGTAACTTTCTACTTTGTGGGGGTTTCAAATGACTTATTTTAACCATGCTTCAACTATTTTAGACTAAAAATTGCCCAAAAAATAAACTAGTAATTTTTTTATGTTTCATCTGCAGTAATACACGGTAACTATTTTTGAGTACTAATAATATTTTCCGAGTAAAAAAGATTTTAAATAGGTCATTTAGTGAAACTATGTTTGTTATCGGTTTTAGTAGTAGTTTGGTATAGCGATCTTCCTCCAATGCCTACTACAAGAGTTCGGTTTTTCATTCGACCCTTGAACTTCTATTTTTAAACCAAGTATTATAATTTTTATTTTCTTTAGGCGTTCTTTTTTATTATCATTTTCCTCTTGATTCCTTAAGAAGGAATAATCCAAAAATGTAAGTGAGTTTCCCATTCCCAATCTAATCACACTCAAAATACCCTAAATACATACTTCAAAACTAGTATTATTATGTTATTGTAAAACACACCCATTTATTAGCACAAAGATAGTGCAATTATCATATTAAGAGGACAGGTGTCGGACAATAAAGTTATGTTTAAGAACTCTAATCTAAGTGATGGGGCCTAATTATGCAAAGATGACATAGAATAGGTACAGCCAAACACACACATAACCTAATTGTGATTGGCTTGTCCTTACTCTCATCCACGTTCTCTAATCAAAAAAGGTTTAACAAAAGTAATTATAATTAAGACCCTAACCCAACCCAAACCCCCTGCGCTTATCCGCACCACTAATTCTATTCTTATTATAAACACCACATATTGCTCACCAGATTTCACATTGCTTTCATCAAAATGGCATCCCCCACCAACACAAATTTCTAATCCAAATTTCATAATCTTAATTGTGATGATTAGTGTAAATATAACCCATGTTTATGTTTTTTTATTTATGAAAGTAATTAATGTAATTAAACCAAAAGGTAAACAACTCTTGGGTTTAAATTGGGTTGCCCTTTGCAAAAAGTTAATCACTTTTTTCTTTTTCTTCTTCATTTTATTTTAATATGTGCCCTTTGCAAAAAGTAAATCACTATTAGCATCACCAAAGAGCCTAATTAATTATTTTTTCTCCCGCAATTAGGAGCTCCATTATTTGTAGGGACCTCTTAATCACTCCACCTCTCCCACAAAAGCGCACACACACACCTACGCATCCCTCACTTTCATACTTGTACATTTTACTTGTCCTCACCCACTCATTTATTTTTTTTTCTAACTCTTTTCATTTTTTGTGTTGACTAGATGACCATGATCGCTTCAACAAAGTGATGTTTCCAATCATGCAGGCCAAGCCATGGAACAACACCATGACCTTGTGATGCCACGGCCAAACATTGGGGAGGGGATGGAGGTGGCCGCCCGGCCAGCCGGCTAACGGAGGTGTGGGAGGAAGAGAATGCAAAGTGATTGATATAGCATAAATTAATGGATATTTTGCCATTACAATCAATCAAGTCAAGACTATAAGTACATTGGTTCTAAAAAAAGAAAAGAAAATATTTTTAAAAAAAAAAGAGAAGAAGAAAGAAGCTTAATACATTCAAAAAGATGGGATTAAATTAAATTAATGAGTGAATAAGAGAGAGCATATGAAAGTGGTGTGTGTGGAAGGCATCTTGGATTTGATAAATGATAGAAATATTCATAAATGATAGAAATATTCTTGTAGGGGGACAGAGAGTTGCTTAAGTTGTTAAAGATGCAAAGTAGGGGGGAGGAAGACTAAGATTAGATTAGTCATTTGTTTAAACCAAAGGTGGGTTTTAAACAAATCCTCACTTCCTTTTCATTGTTCTTCCGAGAGAGGGGAGAGGTAAAGCACCCTAATCTGACGTAACATGCATACTTTCTTTCTCACTGTTTCATTTTTTTACAATTTACTGTGATTGTCAAGCTTGTTGTTGGTACTTTTTACATCATTTTGTTTTTAATATAAAGATTTCAATGTTCATAAAAGACTGTTATATTCTTTCTTACTAAACTAATAGTAAATAAGCGAAAACTTATAACTTGAGTGATTTTACTTTCTTTTGCGAGAGTTTTATTTGTATTATTATGGTTTGGTTTTTTCAAGTCTTATCTTTTTATTATTATTATGAGTTTGCAATTTTAGTTGGGATGCCTATGACATAGTTTCTTTGATTTTGTGTGATCGTTAATGAAAGTGCACCAGATTATATTAATTTTGGTGTTAGACCGCTCCGATATTGAAATGACCCTTTGTAGCTAGTTTGTAATGACCTTTTGTGGTTAGTGATTTTTTTGACTGAATTATGAATGCAATTCTAGAATTTCTCAACAACAAAAAAGCGTTTACTCTCTTCATCCTAAATCACAGTTAATTTGTATATTTCATTCTCCTATTGGTATCTCTCATAAAAGTAAAATAAAAAGTACTTATTCTCAAATCCACCAGAGCTCAATTCTCAAAATCAATTTCCATTGAACCAAAGAATGAGAGCGAATAGACTTTATTCTAGATTATTGGTAAGTTACCTATAATTTGATGGGGATGCTTCACACATTAATCCATAGTGGTTAGTTAAAAGATAGTTAATTGTGGGAGTTTATAGCTTCAATGGTTGTGATTTATATACCTCTCAAGGCCAAAGTTTGTAATCCGACGGCCTCTGGTGGTTTGGCCTCATTTGTAGGAAAAAATAAGACAACTGATTGCTTAGTAATTTTGAATAACTGATTGTAAGTTTATTTGTGATCAAACTTATATTGTTTTAGTAACATGTATCGTCTAGTTAAAATATGTCATGTACGAACAAATTTTTATTGATAATTCAAATATATAAAACGTGTCACATTTTAAGTGAAACGACATGATGTTAAGTTCACCAAAAACAACACTATGTTAGGTGTAGATGTGCTTTGAATGTTCTCGTCATAATTAGACATAAGAAAAATATTGTGTGGAAACTAGAGAGAGGAAATGTAATTACACTTGGCCATGGAACTTAGAGGTTTATCCACTTGCACACATTAAGTGATACGAATCGTCCAATTAAAATATACCATGTGTTTATTAAAAAAAATTGTGTAATGATAAATTTTTTATTATCTATAAGACTATATATATATATTTGGAATACGTGTCACTCAACCTATTACGTAACAGAGACATCTCCACTTAATTTTTCTTATGTAAAAACGACATCAAGCTAGGTGTAGTCGTGCTTTGAGATTTAGAAACAAAAACATTCCCTTCTCATACTTAAGTAGAAAGCTACATGGAAGCAAAAAGGAGAAACATGTAATCATGGGATCCGTAAGTTTACCACATCCCGCAAATTAAGACACATTTTATGTTTGCCTGAAATGTGTAACATGTTGTCTTTTAACTCGATGATACATGTCACTTAGCATGTCACGTGATAAGTAGTAGATCATCCAACCAAGTTAAGGAGAAAAAAATAAAATTACATGGAAGTTAAAGAAAGGAAATGTAATTACGCGTGGCAGTGGGACCCACAGGTTTACCCACTCACGTGGAGCCGCAAATGGGGCTCTGCTGACGTGCATGAACAAGGACCACCGAACCGCTCGCAGATTGTCTGGGAAAGAAAGAAAAGGTGAAAAAAACCGATCAAGATCTAAACGCTTACCACGTGTTCAAGCGGGCCCCACTCCCATCAGCAAGTGGCATGTAACGTAATTATCAACCCAAAAGGTCCAAAAATGCAATTAATTCTAACCTCCACGAAACCCAAAAATTAACAAATACAAAAAAAAAAAAAAAATTTAAATTTAAAATCCCACCCCAAAATTCTGCCGGGTTAACTCGAGCCAACCCTGTTGCCTGCTTCGAAGCAGACAACGAAAGGGACGGCGACAAACGGAACGGCACTCAACTTAACGGACCTTCGTTACCTCAAACCGCACGCATTCCGAAGCGCCCCCGTTCACATCACCAAATCATTGATAATTGAATTATAACATCCGTTACGAAACGCCGTCGTGTCCCTGCTCCTTTACACCACCCCAGGGGCCCCATCTCTCCGTTAGGCGTTCCGTCCAGTTAACCCCCCCTTCCGGTTAGTCCTTAACTACGGTTAGTTCGGTTCCAACTGTTACACAGAAAGGGGGAGAGAGAGGGGGGGTCAGACTTAAAGCAAACAAAGTCTCGCGTATAATAAGACGCGCGCAAAGCGGTTTGGGGATTCTCTGTAACGGCGTTTTCTTCACACCTGGATTCCCTAGAGAGAGAGAGAGAGAGAGAGAGAGAGAGTGCGTGAAGAGTGTGAGGGTTTTTTTAGAGAGAGAAGTGAGAGAGGCAGAAGCGGTTTTGCGAGCACAGATGGTGGTATTGTAACGGTTGCAGAGAGAGGGGATTGGTGGTTTTGCGTAACGGTTTTTCGATCAGCGAGAAAAAGCGGTTGTGCTTGTGGTGGTGGGAGCTCTGTGATTAAAATCGTATTAACAGCTGATTAAGAGTCATTATTGGTCGTTTTATTATGCTTAATTATAAGTATACATTCAGCTCAACTTTGTCTGCTTAGACCCAGAGAGAGACAGAGAGATATAGAGATAGAGAGAGAAAAAGAGGGAGAGGGAGAAGGAGAGAGAACCGAGAGATTATCTGGGCTTTGTTGGGGCATTTTTGGAATTTTTTGACTCAGGAGAGTTCGAGTTTCAGCGATGGCGAATCGAGAAGGTGAAATGGCCGTTGATTTTCTCAGACTTTCTTTCATTTTCTCGGAAAATAAATATAATTTCTGCTCTTTTTTTGGGGGGCGTTTGTTTTGCAGGTGGTGATCTGTATCCGGAGCTATGGAAGGCCTGTGCGGGCCCACTCGTTGAAGTCCCTCGCAGCAACGAGAGAGTCTTCTACTTTCCACAGGGGCACATGGAACAGGTAAATTTTACTTCTTGCTCTTTCGTTTTTCGTTTTTTATTTTTAACTTCGTTTTTCTGTTTATGGGGTGTTTTCTTTTCGTTGAAATTGAAGAACTTTTTGCCATTTTGGGGTTTTCTTTTGATGTGTATATAGTTGGAGGCATCATCACCAACAAATAAGGAACTGAATCAGGAGATTCCGCAGTTTAATCTTCCCTCAAAGATTCTCTGTCGCGTCCTTAACATTAACCTCTTGGTATTCCTTCTTTCTCATCTTATTACTTGTTAATCCTCTTATTTCCCTCTTTTTTTTCCTTCTAAATTCTGTTTGGTTACTGAGAAAATGAAGGATGGGAAGTAGTAAGTAAGCCTCTGTTTCTGATTGCGGAAAAATGATAAGTTAGATCAGCTGGATCCGTTAGTTGATTTTAGCTCCAGCTGATCAGGAGTACTAATAATTGGAAAGTCTCCAACTTTATAACTAGTTGAAATATGTTTTTTCATTTCCCGTGTTTTCTCAGAAACCAAACAAGTCAGGAATATTTTGTGAAAGTTGTTTATTTGGCAAGAATTAACATTGAGTTTACTGCAATTTTAGGCTGAACAAGAAACAGATGAGGTTTACGCACAGATTACTTTACTACCCGACACAAATGTAAGAACCAATTGAGCTGCTTTCATATTTTAACAGCTTTCAATATTTGGGCAGCACTTTCTTTGTCACTACTGTTTTTTAATAGTGTTAGTATTTATATGTTTAGCAAGCCGAGCCTACTAGTCCTGATCCGAGTCTTCCTGAACCTCAAAGATCTACAGTTCACTCATTCTGCAAGATCTTAACTGCTTCAGATACAAGTACCCACGGTGGCTTTTCTGTTCTACGGAAACATGCCACTGAATGTCTTCCTCCACTGGTATTTATTTTCCCCGTTGTACCTTTTTGTTGGCTTTTCTTTCTATATTTTCGTTGGTGTTGATTTCCATGCCTGTGTCTTCTCTTCCAGGACATGACCCAGGCAACCCCAACTCAGGAATTGGTTGCCAGGGATCTTCATGGTTATGAATGGCGGTTTAAGCATATTTTCAGAGGTGAGTACCTCATCTGCTTTGCATTCTTGCAGTTGTCCCAAATGTGTGATTTCATAACAATTAAGAAGAGATGTAATTTTTTCATTTCTCATGAGTTGGATAGTCAGTCTTGTATGTAAAAATTCAGACACGCTGAGTGATAGAATATTATAACCATATCAATCAATCCTCACTCATGGTTCCTCATTCTGTGATTAACTAAGCAGGTCAGCCGCGTAGGCACTTGCTTACAACAGGATGGAGCACTTTTGTTACTTCTAAGAGGTTAAGTGCTGGGGATTCCTTTGTTTTTCTCAGGTATACATTTTCTTGCTTTCTTTTTATCAGTCGTCATCCAAGTCTACCACTGTGTAGCCTGGAAAAAAGAATTTTCTAGTAGGAGGGTACATGGGGCATATATAATTTTATCTTATACATATAAAATTGGTGGCTCAGAGGGGGCAATGGGGAGTTGCGTGTTGGAGTTCGGCGTCTTGCTCGTCAGCAGAGCAGCATGCCGTCATCTGTGATCTCAAGTCAAAGCATGCATGTAGGGGTGCTTGCAACTGCAACCCATGCTGTTGCAACCCAAACTCTCTTTGTAGTCTATTATAAGCCAAGGTTTGTGTTATTTTATTAGACCTGATGAACTTAAAATGATTTTTTTTTTTTGTATTGAATTATTTGCACAGGATTTCTCATATTCTTTCATGATTTCCTTTAAAATGTCCAGGACGAGCCAGTTCATTATCGGCGTAAATAAGTATCTGGAGGCTGTCAACAACAAGTTTTCCGTTGGCATGAGATTCAAGATGAGGTTTGAGGGGGAGGATGCTCCTGAGAGAAGGTAGAAGTCTAATACAGGATTTCTGTAGTATTTTTCCCCTTCAAATTTGTTTATGAGTTTTCTGATGCATCCATGTTCGATGTTCTTTGATTTTTCAGGTTTTCGGGCACAATAATTGGTCTGGAAGATATATCTTCTCATTGGTCACATTCAAAATGGCGGTCGCTTAAAGTAAACTTTTCTTACCATTTCCCTTTTCTTTTTTCTTGTTATCTTGTCCCTCTCTCCCTTCTTGCTCCTTCCCCTATCCCAAATGAAAATCAGGCATCAATTTGCTCTTCTGAAATATCTTCCAGGTTCATTGGGATGAGTCTGCATCAGTTCCCAGGCCTGACAGGGTATCTCCTTGGGAGATAGAACCTTTTGTGGCTTCTATACCTGCAAGTGTTCCTCAACCATCTGCGGTGAAGAACAAAAGGCCTCGACCAGCTGCTGAAATTCCAGCCCTTGGTAGGAACCTTTTACTTTCTGTTTCCTCCCCCTTCCTCTTTTTTCTTTGTTCTGGACTAGATAAGTTTTATTTTTATTTTTAATATTTTGTAATTAGTTTATTTTATTTTTATAATTCTGACCTTTTCTTTTATTTGGATAATAGATGCTACAATGTCACCACCGAGTGTTGCTACTGAAGGCAAAAGAAGTGAAAACCATGCTCTATGGCATCATCAACAGGCAGACGTGATCAGCAATAACAACTCTATCTCAAGGACTCAGACTGATGGGGGATGGTTATCTCAGACAGGTGGTTCTAAACTTATGTTTCAGGATGCAATGGACGATACTAAAAATTTTTCTGGTTGCCCTGTTTTCTCTGGATATTCAACTCCAAACTCATCAAAGCTGAAAAATGACTCAATGTGTGACCATGTTGAAAATGGGAAGAAAACTGAGACACCCACTAGTTGCCGAATTTTTGGTATAGAGTTTATTAATCATTCTGCAAGCTCCCCATTTCTGGAGAAGACACCTCTACAACCAATCAATGCATCTACTGGAATCACTGAAGGACGTGTTAGTAACTCGTTGGCAGCTGAGTCAGACCAGAAATCTGACGTTTCAAAGGCTTCTAAAGAAAACAAACCTGGACAGTTGCAAGTATCCTCGAAAGAGACACAGACCAAGCAGAGTTGCTCCACATCCACCAGAAGTCGCACCAAGGTGCTCAAAGAAGATTTTGCTTATGTTTTTTGAATTATGTATATTCAATATTTGGTAGACGATTTAGCTAAGTACTGATTTATGGTGTTTGTATATCCCAAAAGGTTCAAATGCAGGGGATGGCTGTTGGCCGAGCAGTGGACTTGACAATATTGGAAGGATATGACCAGCTTATAGATGAACTGGAGGAGATGTTTGATATCAAGGGACAGATTCACTCTGGTAACATGTGGCAGATTGTCTTTACTGATAATGAAGGAGACATGATGCTTATGGGTGACGACCCGTGGGCGTAAGTATTCTTTATTACAACAAAGCGTTTGTGTTTGGAATTTTTTAACATGCGCCTTTGGTTAAATTTAAATCCTCCGTGTCATTTTCTTTACAGGGAATTCTGTGACATGGTGAAGAGAATCTTCATTTGTTCAAGTCAGGACGTGAAGAAAATTAGTGCAGGGTGCAAACTTCCATTGTCTTCACTAGAAGTTGAAGGAACCGTAACAAGCTCGGACTAACATCTCAATGGCGGGTCATTCCTTTTTCGTTGTCTCTTTTGTTTCGTTCGATTTTTGGGGCATGTCTTTTGGTGGTTGGTTTGTGGAGGAGAGACTCTTAATTTTGGGCAAAGGGAGGAAGAAGTTGGGAAGTTGGAAGAAGGAAAGAGGACATCGGCTAATTGATAGCTCGTTTTTTAGAGCTAACTCTAGACATTTGACTGGAAACTACAAGAGGCCTAATGCAGCAGCAGCATCTGTTTGGTAGTGGGTAGGACTTAGAATCTGTGAATATTTAAAAGCTATTTGTGGTGCAGTTGGGTTTGGGGTTTTCAGATGGGGAGTCTTTGTTCCATGTAGTTGTAAATATTTATGTACTTGTTTACTTTGGCAGTGTACTATTTTGGTCGTTAGTGAGTGACAATATGCAGTATGCAATCTTCTGTTGCTGTATTTAGATTTGAATGATTTATAATAATCTGTACCATTTGTTTTCTTCCCATCAAAATTTGTTCGTGAGTCCACGCAACCTTAATTAAAAAGGGAAAACGAAGCTTCATCTACAATGAAACAAATTGAGGCCCTATAACTTTAGGCTGGGTCAAAGGGCTTCTTCAAGCTTGATTTGAACCAAGAATTTGGATGAAAAATTCAATTTGGAGATTTGGATTTGGATTGAAATTAATGACGGGGTTAAGCACAATTATATTATTAAACGTTTTTAACACTACATTAGTAACATTGACAAATGATACACACCACTAAGGCCAAGCTGATCAATCACATCGCCTTAGTATTTTTTTTTTAATACAAGCGATAACTTAAATTACAAGATGAATGAGTTTTTCACACACACGCGCACACATACTACTAAAGTATTATGGGTGTTCAAGCCAAAGACCATTGGTCTCCAAATCAATTCCATTTTTCACTAGGCTTTTTATCTCAAATTTGCCAGGCCTACACATAAAGGATGTGATAATGTGTATTTGTTCAATTGGGGTTCCCACAAGATCATTATGGCTCTTGTCAGTGAATCTCGAAAATTAGAGAAGCCAAAGAACTCGAGTTTTCTGGTGATATCGAACAACAAGCAAGAGTTTGAGGAATATATTAAATAAGTTGATGATGTGTACCTTGTGTATGTGAAAGGGTTGTTGGCTGTCTAGCCAGCGAGTGTGTCTTGCTCCAGAGAGGGAAAGAAAATTTTAATTTATTTTTAGGAGTTGATTTCAGATGATTTACCAAATGAACTATGACTTATGAGAGATATACAACATCAAATTGATTTGGCGCCAGGAGCTAGTCTTCCTAATCTGCCCCACTATTGTATGAGCCTTAAGGAGAATGAGATTCTCAAAGAAAAGATAGAAGATTTACTACATAAATCCTTCACATGGAGCATGTGTGTGGATAGTGAAGAAGGACAATACAGGAACCTCAAAATTGTAGTTGCACCGCTCATCTGCAGACAGATGGTCAAACTAAGGTTACCAACAGAACCTCAGAAACATAGTTACGAGCATTTGCGGAGACATGCTAAAGCAATGGGACATTGCACTGTCATATGTGGAGTTCGATTACAACAGTGTTGTCACACCCCGGACCGGCTCCGCCGTAGCGCGATATTGTCCGCTTTGGGCCTGGCTACATTCTCACCAGCCCGCACGGTTTTGTTTCTAGGAGCTCACGAAGCAACTTCCCAGGGTGGTCACCCATCCTGGGATTGCTCCAGCCTCCAACTCGCTTAGCTTCGGAGTTCCTACGAACCCGAAGCCAGTGAGCTCCCAAAAGGCCTCGCGCTATGAGGATGCGAGGTGTGCCATATAAGGCACATCACCCTCTCTCCGTTTGGTCGATGTGGGATCTCACAATCCACCCCCCTTAAGGAGTCCGACGTCCACACTCGCACCACACGGCAGAGTGGCTCTGATACCAAACTGTCACACCCCGGACCGTCTCCGCCGTAGCGCGATATTGTCCGCTTTGGGCCTGGCTACATTCTCACCAGCCCGCACGGTTTTGTTTCTGGGAGCTCCCGAAGCAACTTCCCAGGGTGGTCACCCATCCTGGGATTGCTCCAGCCTCCAACTCGCTTAACTTCGAAGTTCCTACGAACCCGAAGCCAGTGAGCTCCCAAAAGGCCTCCCACTATATTGATGCGAGGTGTGCCATATAAGGCACATCACCCCCTCTCTGTTTGGTCGATGTGGGATCTCACAAGTGTTGTTCATTTTTCCACAGGAAAATCACCATTTGCTATTGTTTACACTTCGGTGCCTAGGCATGTGGTTGACCTGGTCAAGCTTCCAATGGTATTGAAAATATGGCTGAACAGGTTCAGATTGTGAAGGAAGAAGTGAAGGAAAAGCTAGAAAGGACCAAAGCCAAATTTAAGGTCACCGCTGACAAGCCCCGCCTTGTGAAGTTGTTCCACGAAGGAGACTCCTTGATGGTTTACTTAAGGAGAGAACGTTTCCCAGTTGGTACCTACAACAAACAGAAACCTCGGAAATATGGCCCCTACATAGTTCTGAAGAAGATAAACAACAATGCCTATGTTGTGGATCTTCGTTATTCAATTAGCATATCGAGCACTTTCAATGTTGCGGATCTACATGAGTTCCATGATGATGAGTCAATTTATTATGATGATAACTCGGGGTCGAGTTCTTTAGAAGTGGAAGGGATTGATGCAGAATAGATGACGGAAGCAATTGAAGAGGAACTAGAGCGACGTGCGTGCAAGGGCAAATTGCAGATTTGGGCCCCGAGCTCAGAATTTGACCCATGACCGGTCAATTTAAAGAGAATGGCGTCACGAGTAAAACTTATCGCTTTGCCATGATGTATGGGCTTTTTTGGATATCCAAGATCGTTTAGTAGCCCGAAATCCAATTTTAAAGTTTTTACAGTTTTTGAAAACTTTGTTATTTTCATATTTTCATATTTTAATTCCTTTGTTTATTCTTATGGTTTCTAGGAGTATTAAACATATTTTACCCGTGGCTAGGATTATGTTTTGTTATTCTAATTTATCAAATAAATCTTGAGATTTCCTCATATCTTCCTGATGGATTCTAGAGTTTCACATTCTAAACTAAGATTTTAGCCACTTATTTGTCATGCTGCGTCACTCTCTCCCTTTTATATATATTCTTTCAGTTAGCAGCACCAATTACTTTCAAATTTTCAATGGTAGTGTCAGTAGTAGTCATTAGGAACCAGTGGACCACCGTTTTGTTTTACTAATTTGGAAGAAAGCCTGTCTTTCATCCATATAAGGTCAGCATCGTAAAAGAGACCTTGCATTCATTGGTTCTCGTCGGCTGGCCTTGCCGTTTGGTTTAGGGAGCTGCATGCGCTCTCTCTTTGACACTCTAGTCTGGCCCACTGCTAAGTTTTCTACCATCTCCTCCACCCAATTACACAATTTGCTGGTCATTGAAGCCAGTTACATCAAAGTGAAACCTAAAAAATGAATTCAACTACAGGTTGGCTAGTTGGAGTCATAACCTGGATCTGGGTTTGTATCTGCTTGATGAGGTTCCTGATTGGTTTGACTCTGTGTTGGAGGATGACTTGCTGGGGTTGTCTAAACCTCGTATAATTTGTGTTGTTTAGTTTCTTTGGTTGTTGGGGGTTCTTACCCCTCCATTGTTCACCAAAAAGAAAAGAATTCAACTAATGAGAAACCTCTACATTAAAAACAACGATAAAATTACTGGGTACCCGTTATATTTTTTGTATTTGTTAACCCTAAAATCGAGAGTACTCATTCAACACAGAGAAAGAGAGAACGTAACGTAAATAAATTCTCAGATGTTTGAGAAAGACACATCCTCTTGCTGTACTGGCCCATGAAAACAAGGACATCCTCACATTGTCGTTGGCCCTGCCCACCACCATGACGCTTGTCAAAATAATTGAGTCAGGCCCAGAGCCAAGTGGGAACGTGACTGCGACCAGAACTAGCCCTAGACATATTGACTACTCTCTTTGAGCTGAAAGCATTTGAGCTGAATGCATTGGAGCTGAATGCCTTGGTGCAGAAGCTACTCAGTTGTTTTATGTTACAGCCTATGAACTTTAGTTTCTTCTTTTTTCTAAATTTTTTCTTTTCTGTCTTAATGTAATTTGAGCCCTTGGATCATAGTCCAAGTGATCTCTTAGCTAGTCTAGGATCTAAGCATTAGATTATGACAAATGGATTCATCTCATAGGATGCTAGAATGAATATGCTTTGTAAATCTGTTAGAGAATTAGATTCTCTCTCACACACACTTACATACATGTAGAGTGTAATACAATGGAATTCAACAAGAAGTTACAAGAGCAGCAACGTTCTCTCTCACATTTTCTCTGTGTTTTCTCTCTTCTTCCCAAATCACCTTACAAAACTGCAAAATACAATGAACTCTAACATGGCATCAGAGCCAGGTTTGATCATTTGAGCTGGGAGTAAACCTGTGAACAAGGAGAAGGATTTGATTTTTTTTTTATAGCTGGTTTTGAGCTTCCTTCGACTGTGCAGCTGAGATTTCTTGAATCCAATGTCTCACATGGCAGGATCTAGCACCTCTGAGCTTCGCACACCTGTGTTCAATGGAGAAAACTATGAATTCTGGAGCATTCGGATGAAAACAATACTGAAATCTCATGGACTATGGGATCTGGTTGAACATGGCTGCAATGATCCAGATTCAAAGAAAGAAAAAGAGATAGAAGAGACTAAGGATGCTGAGAAATCTACATTGGCTCAGCTTCTGATGAAGGATGCTAGAGCACTTGGATTAATCCAAAGTGCTGTCTCAGATCAACTTTTCCCCAGAATAGTGAATGAGGAGACCTCAAAGGGAGCTTGGGACATTCTGAAGCTGGAATTCAGAGGAGATAAGCAGGTACGAAATGTAAAACTGCAAGGATTGCGTAGAGAGTTTGAATATACTCGCATGAAAGACAGTGAATCTCTATCTGTGTATCTTGCTAGATTGTTTGATATCTTAAATCACATGAAAAGTTATGGAGAGGAATTATCCAGGGAGAGGATTGTGCAGAAACTGCTGTTTAGTCTGCCAAAATCCTATGATCCTATTTGTTCTGTTATTGAACATTCTAAGGATCTAGAAATTTTGGAAGTGCAAGAGGTGGTTGCCTCCTTGAAGAGCTTTGAGCTCAGATTGGATCGCCATAATGAAAACTCTACAGAAAGGGCCTTTGCTAGTCTGAATATTGAGGAGAAGAATCCAAAGAGTGGCAGTTTTTCTGGAGACCAAAAATCTCAGAAAAACTGGAAAACAAGTGAAGGTAACAAAATTGCCTGTAAACATTGTGATAAGCTGCATTATGGCAAGTGCTGGTTTGAAGGCAAGCCTAAATGCCATGGATGTGGAAAATTTGGGCATATGATCCGAGAGTGCAATGGAAATAAAAATGCACATAAGGTGAACTATGCAAATCAGGTGGAGGAAACAGGTACTTTGTTCTACATGTGCAATGCTGCAACAGATGTGAAAAAGAATCACTCATGGTACATTGATAGTGGTTGTAGTAACCACATGACAGGAAATGAGGGGCTCTTAGTGGATATTCAAAGGAATTTGAATTCTAAAGTCAAGATGGGAACTGGAGAGGTAGTTCCAGTGGCAAGAAAAGGAACTCTGGTGATCAAAACCAAGCTGGGAAAGAAGCACATACAAGAAGTAATGCTTGTACCTGGTCTGGAAGAAAATCTACTTAGTGTTGGGCAAATGATGAAGCATGGTTATTATCTTGTGTTTGGAGGGAATATGGTGAATGTGTATGATGATCAGTCACTAGGAAATCTGATTGTGAGGGTTCAAATGACCAATAACAGATGTTTTCCACTTACAATGATGCCTGCAAGTGAGTTGGCTTTAAGAACAAGTGTTTCTCACTGCCTGCAGACATGGCATAAAAGGCTAGGACACTTAAATGAGAGAAGTTTGAAACTGCTTGAAAATCAGGGCATGGTTCATGGCCTGCCTCATTTGGAGCAAGTCTCTGTGGTTTGTGAAGGCTGCATGTTAGGAAAGCAGCACAGAGATTCTTTCCCTTTGGAATCTACTTGGAGAGCATCACATCCTTTGGAATTGGTTCACACAGATATCTGTGGACCAATGAAAACAGACTCAATATCAAGAAATAAATACTTCCTACTATTCACTGATGACTGCACTAGAATGTCATGGGTGTATTTTATTAGAAACAAGTCAAGTGCATTGGAGTGTTTTAGAAAATTCAAAGCCATGACAGAGCTGCAGAGTGGGTATAAGATAAAAGGCTTGAGAAGTGACAGGGGTGGGGAATTTCTGTCAAGTGAATTCAACAGTTTCTGTGCAGAGGTTGGCATTCAAAGGCAATTAACAGTGGCATACTCCCCTCAGCAGAATGGAGTAGCAGAAAGAAAGAATAGGACAGTAGTTGAAATGGCAAAGTCCATGTTGCATGAAAAGAGTATTCCCTATGAATTTTGGGCAGAGGCTGTAAACACTGCAGTTTATCTATTAAATAGATGTCCTACTAAGGCTCTAAACAAAGTAACACCTTTTGAAGCCTACACTGGGAGAAAACCAGGAATTGCTCACTTAAAAATCTTTGGATCACCATGCCATGTGCTAATTCCTTCAGCACTAAGGCACAAACTTGAGGAGAACAGTCACAAATGTATTCTTGTAGGCTATGGCCTGTGTGAAAAAGGTTACAGGATATTTGATCCAAGCTCTAGGAAGGTAATTCTGTCCAGAGATGTGCACTTTGATGAGGATGGTTTATGGAAGTGGGAAAATGAACAAAAGGGAGAAATAACAGTTTCTATGCCTGCAGAAAATCAGAATTGTGAACCAAGTCTAGACTTGGACACACCACTGCAAATGGATGCAGGAACCACAGTGCAAGATGAACCAAGTCAAGACTTGGATGCATCAACTCAAATGGGTGAAAACACTATCCTGCAAGAGGAGAGAATAAGTGGAAGCTCACAAGCCATTGACCACACACCAAAGAAATGGAGAAGTGTAAATGAAATCATGGCTCAGTGCAACATTTGCATTGTTGAACCTGAAAGCTTTGAAGATGCAAACCTTGATGAGTCATGGAGAAATGCAATGAAGGCTGAACTGGAGATGATTGAAAAAAAATAACACATGGACACTAGTGGACAGACCATTTGGTAAACCAATCATTGGTGTCAAATGGGTCTACAAGACGAAACTAAATCTAGATGGATCTGTGCAGAAGAACAAGGCCAGATTAGTGGCAAAGGGCTACTCACAGAAACCTGGAATAGACTACAATGAAACATTTGCTCCTGTAGCAAGGTTGGACACCATTAGGACCTTGATTGCTCTTGCTGCACAGAAGGAATGGAATTTGTACCAATTGGATGTCAAGTCTGCATTTCTAAATGGAGTGTTAAAAGAAGAAGTTTATGTGGAGCAGCCACAAGGGTTTGTTAAAGACAATGAAGAAATCAGGGTGTACAAGCTGAACAAAGCTTTGTATGGACTAAAACAGGCTCCAAGAGCCTGGTATGATGAGATAGATTCATATTTCAACAGGGCAGGATTCAAGAAAAGTCCTAGTGAGGCAACACTTTATGTCAAAACAAGTGACACTTCAGGTATTCTTATTGTTTCACTTTATGTGGATGATATTGTCTATACTGGAAGTTGTGTGAAATTGCTTGAAGAATTCAAAAATGACATGATGAAGCACTATGAGATGACTGATCTCGGCCTGCTCTATCATTTCCTTGGCATGGGAGTTGTGCAGACCAATAAGCACACATTTCTTCATCAGAAGAAATATGCAATGAAAGTAATTGAAAAGTTTGGTCTAAAGGACTGCAAATCTGTGGTGACTCCACTAGTTGCAAGTGAGAGGCTGTGCAAGGAAGATGGGAGTGAGGCAGCAAATGAGAATGAGTATAGACAGATTGTTGGTAGTCTGCTCTACTTGACAGCTACAAGACCAGACATTATGTTTGCTTCTAGCTTGCTTGCTAGGTTCATGCATAATCCTACTAGAAAACACATGGGAACAGCCAAGAGGGTCTTGAGGTACATCCAAGGCACACTGGATTTTGGAATTGAGTTCATAAAAGGGAAGTCAGCCACTTTGATAGGGTATTGTGACAGTGACTGGGCAGGAAGTGAAGATGATAGAAGAAGCACCTCAGGCTATGCATTTACACTTGGATCTGGTATGTTCTCATGGGCATCCATTAAGCAAAATACAGTAGCTTTGTCTACTGCAGAAGCAGAATACGTCAGTGCTGCTGAAGCAACATCACAGGCTAAGTGGCTAAGGTTTGTTCTTGAAGACTTTGGTGAAGAGCAAGTGGAAGGTACACCAATCTTGTGTGATAACACCTCTGCCATAGCAATGGCTAAGAATCCAGTTTTCCACCAGAAAACCAGA
The DNA here is from genome assembly GCF_902201215.1 of Prunus dulcis. Classification (NCBI taxonomy): domain Eukaryota; kingdom Viridiplantae; phylum Streptophyta; class Magnoliopsida; order Rosales; family Rosaceae; genus Prunus; species Prunus dulcis. Next base: position 11,406,517 of record NC_047654.1, read on the forward strand.
CATATCAGTAGAAAGTTTCACTTCATTCGTGAAGCTATTCAAGCGAAGGAGATTGAACTAATCTACTGCAAAACAGAAGACCAGATTGCTGACATTCTTACCAAGGCTTTGTCCAAGGATCGATTTGTGTATCTAAGAGACTTACTTGGTGTGAAATCAGCTAAAGGGTTAGAAGGGAGTGTTGATGTCTAAACCCTTTGAGCTGAAAGCATTTGAGCTGAATGCATTGGAGCTGAATGCCTTGGTACAAAAGCTACTCAGTCGTTTTATGTTACAGTCTATGAACTTTAGTTTCCTTTTTCTAAATTTTTTTCTTTTCTGTCTTAATGTAATTTGAGCCCTTGGATCATAGTCCAAGTGATCTCTTAGCTAGTCTAGGATCTAAGCATTAGATTATGACAAATGGATTCATCTCATAGGATGCTAGAATCTAAGGCTAGGATTGAATATGCTTTGTAAATCTGTTAGAGAATTAGATTCTCTCTCACACACACTTACATACATGTAGAGTGTAATACAATGGAATTCAACAAGAAGTTACAAGAGCAGCAACGTTCTCTCTCACATTTTCTCTGTGTTTTCTCTCTTCTTCCCAAATCACCTTACAAAACTGCAAAATATAATGAACTCTAACACACATGACCTCGGTGGTAGAAATCGATCCTCCTAATCACTTGATCTATAAGCCGTTTGCAACATATATACATCTTTCTATAATGAAAATTGAACTTTCGAAAATCTGTAAGCCGTTAACATGGATCTCATTCTTATGAAAATTCCATGCCAAGAAGATATAAACACTCAATAACCACACGACCTCAACAAAATCAGTTTTTTTTCTTCACAAAATTGAATTAAAAGAAAGATTTTAACTTTTACTGATAAGATTTTTCTTATTTGTCTGATTGCTGATCAGAAAGTCAGCCATGTGTACTTGACTAGTTTCATACCACCACGCCACCATCCAGTATTATTAATATAAACACGTCCATTTCTGAGAAGGATCCAGAAATTATGGAATTTGCGAGGTTGCGACTTTCCATTCTCGAACGCACATTATTTTTAAATTCTTGGACTCAGCTCTATCTGATAATGTTATCTTCAATGATTCTGTCCTCAAATTCTAACAGTCAACCAGATCACTCATACTAAGCTACAGCCACACTGTCAATTGACTGGTAGAACATGATTTATTTCATTCATGACCGGATTTTTATTAAAATAATAATCAAAATTCACTACTAAAATAAATATTCAATGAGCATGGGTATTATTAGCGTCCACAAATATGATTTGTATCAGCAATTTCGGTGCCTAATATATTAAAAGACTGTTATTTAGTATGTTGGAAACGAAAAGTGCCAATACAAATTATATTTATGAACACTAATATTTATGTTTACTGAATATTTTTCTAGTCGTAATTTTCACAAATTAAGAATAAAACATTATCTGGCTTGTTAATTACAATTTACATCCATCTGATACATTATTTTAAGCTGATTTGTTTACAAATAATGTGCATGATTGTGTATATTATTCTTGGTCTCCAAAGTCTTTGGTTTTAAAATGGTTGATGGTTGATAGAGATGCATCACAACGTACGAAAAGTGTTGGGGCCTGTGGCATGATAAACACTTACATGAAACATGAATGGTATTATTTTGCTATTCCGGATAATTATAGTATGTTATAAGTGATAATTTTTTTACGTAGCAGACTGTGATTAGTGGAGGATAATGAAACAGTTATCCCTGTTTTATATAAGATTTTCTGGTGTGGCACATACTAAAGAGAAAAACTAAGGACCTTTACACATTTATATAAGAACCTCTAAACCTCATGCCCTGCCTATGCAAGAGCAGAAGTACAAGAAGGGAGACTCAAACTCAAAGAGTTTCCATTCTTGCACCATCATGTCCACCACCACCACCCATAATGACCTCCCACTACACACCCACAAGCGCTCCCGTCGAACGACCGCGAACCGCTTGTTTGCGGTGGTTCACTCGTGTGCCATCCTAGCCCTTCTCTACCGCCATGCACTCTCTCTCCTCCACTCCACATCCCTCACCTCTTTCCTTATCACCCTTACCTTCCTCATCTCCGACTCTATTCTGGCTTTCATGTACAGCACCGCACAATCTCCTCGTATGACACCGATTTACCGTAAAGAATTCCCCGAAAACCTGAAAAGGGTTGTCAAAGAATCGGATTTCCCAGCGTTAGACATGATCATATGCACTGCTGATCCTTTCAAAGAGCCACCAATGAACGTGGTAAACACCGCCTTATCGGTCATGGCTTATGATTATCCGACCGATAAGGTTTCGGTGTATGTTTCAGATGATGGGGGCTCGGCTCTCACTCTCTTTGCTTTCATGGAGGCCGCCAGGTTTGCAAGCCACTGGTTACCTTTCTGCAGAGAGAACAGCATAGTGGAACGCTGCCCTGAAGCTTACTTTGAAACTGATCATTCTCGGTTACCCGAAGCTGACAAGATCAAGGTAATTTTATCATATTTCAATTTTGCTTAATTATTAACTATAAATATGTTTATCTAAATCAATATGTATGGTAGTAATATCCTCTTATCAAGTTTATATTGTCACATAAATAAGTATAGTGCCGGATTATATCGTGTGATGAGATAAGATCATATAATACTTATGTTACTAGACTATGAATATTGATTGTTATGACTTTTCTTGGTTATACTGTAATTAGGATATTACATAAAAAGGAGTTTATATTTTTGCTCAGATTGAAAAGGGGACCTTCTTAATCTTTAGAAACGCCCCTACCAAAATTGCTCATGTATTCAGTAACACAAAAGGTGACGTCGGCTGCAATACTTATTTGTCATCTTGTTTGGGTTCCTATCCTCTTCATAATGCATGAGCCAATGACGGCACAAACAGCCAACACCAAGTTGAATGGGCATCGCATCACATTCAGGACTGGCCTAATTAACCCAGATTAAGCTTTATTAATTATGTTTTGTTCTGAATCATGGCACAGATTATGTACCAAGGCATGAAAGGGATGGTAAACAATGTAATTGAAAGAGGCAAAGTTGGCGACGAATATATAACTGGAGAACGGGAAAGGCTAGCTTTTAGGAAATGGACAGACGGATTTACCCGACAAGATCATCCCACTATTATTCAGGTATATTTTTCTATCCCGATTGGTGGACCACTTTCTCTCGCTATTACAATCGACATGATAAGAGTTTGATTCTTTCTTCCTTTCCTTTGAATTTTAAACCAAAAAAAAAACTAATCTCAATTTTTACATATATAAATTCTACTTGGGACAATAATAATCATTCTTGTGACTCGTGAGGAACTAATCACTAACAATCTTGTAAAAGAAAAAAAAAAGGAACTAGAAAACCCAATTATGTCATCTCCTATTACATAGTTTAATGTGCTATAGATGTCGTGATATATTGTCCTTTGACAATTCAAAATCATCAACTAATCAACCCTCGTAATTCAAAATTATTCACAGTTTACTCACTAGTTAGCGTTTGAGAACTTTATAAGCTTATATATATATATATATATATATATATGTATGTACTAAAAAGCATATATGTACGTGGACAGGTTCTTTTGGACAATAGCGAAGACAGAGACATCGCAGACAATTCAATGCCAAACCTAATATACGTCTCTAGAGAGAAAAGCAGGACATCACACCACAATTTTAAAGCTGGTGCCCTTAATGCTCTTGTAAGCTTCCATACCTTTTCTTTTGGGCTCACGTAACCATCTCATTCTCAAATAATTAATTAATCATCTTCATTTCTTCACCAACTAATTTATATTTTTCTGATGGTGTGTTGTAACAAAAGCTTCGAGTCTCAGCCACCATGACCAATGCTCCAATAGTCTTAACCCTAGACTGTGACATGTTCTCCAATGATCCCCAAACACCTCATCGTGCCCTCTGTTACTTCTTAGACCCCAAAATTCAATCTAAACTAGGGTATGTGCAGTTTCCTCAACGCTTTCATGGGATCGACAAGAGCGACATGTATGCATCTGAAAACAGGCATTTGTTTGAAATTAATCCACAAGGAATGGATGGGGTTTTAGGGCCAAATTATGTAGGAACTGGGTGTTTTTTCTCAAGAAGAGTTTTCTTTGGCGGCCCATCAAAGTTTTTACCACCCGGAAACCCCCAACTTGGTCCAAACAATGTGGTGGACAAGCCCATTCAGAGTCCAGAGGTTCTAGAATTGGCACACCATGTTGCAGCTTGCAACTATGAGAAAAACTCCAATTGGGGATCAAAGGTACACTCTTTCTTTTTGAACGAGTTGTTATTTCTGTTTCAAAAAAGTCATCGTGTACTTAGATTCTAAAACTGATGAATTAAGTTATTAAATTGCGTAGATTGGCGTGAGATATGGTTCGCTGGTGGAGGACTACTTTACTGGTTATCGTTTGCAGTGTGAGGGGTGGAAGTCTATATTTTGCAATCCAGATAAGCCAGCATTTTCTGGGGATTCCCCAATCAACCTTATTGATGTTTTAAATCAAACCAAGCGATGGGCCATAGGCCTTCTTGAGGTGTGTTTCTCTAGGTATAGCCCAATTACATTTGGCATAAAAGCCATGGGCCTGCGCATGGGCCTTGCTTATTGTTATGGATTTTGGGCCATTTGGTCAATTCCAATCACCACATATGCCTTCCTACCCCAACTAGCTCTTCTCAATGGACTCACTATATTTCCAAAGGTAACCCTTTTCACAATTTCACTTTCTAAATAATTAGTAATTTAATTTCCATAATCAAACAATTTGATATATCATGTCGCAATGTTAGAATGTTAATTTGACCTAATTAAGATTCATATTAACATTTTGACAACATCTCATAAGTGTCTAATGTAGTAATCTAAATATACAAGGGTCGGACAAGATGTGCACTAAGATTGAAGTACTTATTGCAGGTTTCAGAGCCATGGTTTCTCTTATATGTGTTTGTTTTCATCGGAGCCTACTTTGAAGATCTTCTAGATTTTCACTCAATTGGAGTAACATTCCAAAAGTGGTGGAGTGACCAAAGGATGTGGCTGATTAAGGGACTCTCAAGCTTCTTGTTTGGATCCATTGAGTTCTTCTTCAAGTCCTTTGGCATTGCCACACTTGGGTTCAATGTGACAAGCAAAGTCATTGACGAGGACCAAAGCAAAAGGTACGAACAAGGAAGAATGGAGTTTGGAGTCCCATCACCTTTGTTTGTGCCCCTAACAACGGCTGCCGTTGTCAACTTGGCTGCCTTTGCTTGGGGGCATGTAGAGGTTTTCAGAGGCAGCAATGGCCTGGAGGGACTGTTGATGCAGATGTTCATAGCTGGGTTTGGGATAGCAAATTGCATGCCAATTTATGAAGGCATAATTAGGAGTGATAAAGGAAAAATTCCTACAAAAATTACTTTAGTTTCAACATTTATAGCGTTTGCTCTTTATGCAGCAGCTTATGTTACTCTTAGGAACTGAACCCCAAAAACTGTGTTAAGAGAAAGCGATTTCGAATAAAACGTTGTTAGAGCCCCACAGTTTTTTTTAATGAATTTGGAGTCCCTATGAGAGATCCCAATAGCTTGACGACAAAGCTGTGGACCATTGTTTTGTTTAATCATTGGCCTCAATGCTAAGTTTTCTAAGCTCCACTCAGTCTTCTTTGCAAAAGATAGTTTAGTTAATCTTAATCGGACCACTTGGTCACCGCCATTGTGTTAGGTTTCCTTTTAGGTATTTTGGGAAACTTCTTTGTACATTAATATAAATAATGAAAAACTTAATGGGTCATTTTAAATTTAAGGGGGATGTATATAGACCTACTTATATTGAATTATGTTGTAAGACGAATGCTTATATTGACTGAACGAGTCTGAAATAACTAGTGACTTAACATTGGATGAAAATTATTTTATTAGAACTCCAATGTCCATAAAATAAACCCTCATGAAAGCTACCTAAAAGCAAAAAGGAAAGCTAATAAATCATATTTGTAACTTATGGAATCATCCATAGATCTATTTTAATTACTTAAGAAAAGGAGTTTTCATATAAACACATGATATCTAAATTATAAAACTAATAATATGAAATAAAGAAACTGAAAACACCATTTTATGAGATAGATATGCTAAAAGTAGAAAAGTGTAAACCGTACACAGGTGGAAAACACTTCAGAAGAGTCAACATGTTTTTTCAAAGGAGAAAATTAATATGGTAGATGGGTCAGCTGACCCTCCTGGGCGTTAGCTGGCGACGCCAGTGGAACTAATTAACTACATTTTACAAGTAAAATTTTTAAAGAATTAAAGCAAGGCAAAGTGGGGAACGTGAACCCGTTGCAAACACAAATTCTGACCATCTCTTTCTATAAATAATGGAATTGCAAAAATCTGGAAATTATTTGTTATTGTGGATTTGAATGTGATAGGCCTAACATGGATCGCACTCTTATGCAGCTTCCCACATAATGCAGATCAAGCCTTTAGGAAATGGACGGATGAGTTTACCTGACAAGATCATCCCACTGTCATCTAGGTTATTTTTCTAATTCAAGTGGTGAAGCTCTTTATTCTCACTTTTATGATGGTATGATTAGACTACTTTGATTCTCTATCTCCCCTTTCCTAAATCATTAAAAAATAAACAAAGGTTACCTCAAAGCAACAGTAATCATTTCTATGAGGAATTAATCACGCAATAATCTTACTTGACAATTTGTCATGGTTATACGCCCAGGATTCAAAAATAAGATAGACTAACTTATACCTAGGTAATTACCTTTTCTCCCAAATTTCAGTTCGGCTATAGCCCTATCCAGACATGGCTGGATCTATGCCCCTGTTAAAGATGATCCGAGTTCAAATCTAATGCATATGCGTACCTGTGTGTAATATGATTGGGCAGATTATTTTGGACAATAGCAAGGACAAAGACATCACAGCACATTCGATGCCAAACCTAATATACGTGTCGAGAGAAAAACGCAGGACATCTCCCCACCATTTTAAAGTTGGTGCCCTTGTAAGCTTTCCTACATACTTATTTTCCCATTCAAACATCTCTTTATTAATTAATTTCATTCATTTATGCATTGGTGTGGTGTAACAAAAAGCTTCGAGTTTCAGCCATCATGACCAATACTCTAACAATCTTGACTTTGGACTGTGACACCTACTCTAATGACCCTCAAACACCCCATCGTGTCCTATGTTACTTATTGGACCCCAAATTTCGATCCAACTTAGGGTTTGTGCAGTTTCCTCAGCGTTTTCGTAGCATCAACAAGAAAGACATATATGCATGTGAGCACAAACGTTTGTACAAAATTAACCCTTTCGGAATGGACGGGCTATTGGGACCAAATTATTTAGGGACATGGTGCTTTTTCTCTAGAAGGGTTTTCTTTGGCGGCCCCTCACATCTTTTACTTCCTAAAATCCCCAACTTGGTCCAAACAATGTTGTGGACAAACCCATTCAGTCTCAAGAGGTTCTGGAATTGGCTCACCATGTTGCCGGTTGCAACTATGAGAAGAATACCACTTGGGGCTTAAAGGTAATTCAGCCAAATATGTAATTACTCTTTTAAACTTCTCCTTTATTTATTTATTTTAAATTTGGAAATTGATGCAGTTGTGGGTTAGGTCAATTGGCCGAGTAATGTACCGGTCTCCTTGCACCCAACTTCGATCTCTCTCCCCATACGTTATAGTTGTTAAAATATCACTTCGTAAAAAAAAATTGTGTAAAGTGTGTAGATTGGTGTAAGATATGGCTGACTTGTGGAGGATTTCTTCACTGGTTATCAAAAGCATTGTGAGGGATGGAAGTCTATATTCTGCCATCTAGATAGGGCAGCATTTTATGGGGATGCTTCAATGAACCTTGTTGATGTGTTGAATCAAAACAAAAGGTTGTCCATAGGGGACCTTGAGGTGGCTTTCTCCGAGCATAGTCCAATTACACATGGCACTCGGGCTATGGGCCCTTTCATGGGCCTTGCTTATGCTCACTATGCATTTGGGCCCATTTGGTCCATTCCAATCACCACATACGCATTCTTTCCCTAACTAGCTCTACTTAATGGACTCACTATATTTCCAAGGTAATGTATATTTACCTTTCTCAATTTCTTCTTCTAGATAAATGTGAAATATTTTTTTGTCAGACAGTATGATACGTAATGTTTATTCGGGCAAGTTTCAAATCCATGGTTTCTCTTGTATGTGTATCTTTGTATCGGAGCCTACGATCAAGATCTCCAAGATTTTGTGTTAGCTGGAGGAACATTCCATAGGTGGTGGGATGACCGAAGGATGTGGATGATTAGGGGACTTTCAAGCTTCTTGTTTGGAACCATTGAGTTCTCTCTTAAATCCTTAGGCGTCGCCTCGCATGGGTTCAATGTGACAAGCAAAGTCCTTGACGAGGACCGAAGCAAAAGATACGAACAAGGAAGCATTGAGTTTGGAGTCTCATCACCCTTGTTTGTGCCCCTGACAATGGCTGCCATTGTCAACTTGGTTGCCTTTGCTTGGGGGAATGTAGAGCTTATCAGGAGCAGCAATAGCCCGGAGGAGCTGTTCATGCAGATGTTTATAGCTAGTTTTGGCATATTGAACTGCAAACCAATTTATGAAGCCATAATCAATAGGAGAGATAGAGGAAGAATTCCAACAAAAATTACTGCAATTTCAGCATTTCTAGCATTAGCTCAACAGCTTATGTTGCTCTAAGGAAGTGACACTGCCAAAAAGTGTATTTTTAGTTTTAGGTACATGAAAAAAGGGTGTTGATATTTGGACCGTATTTATTGACAATATTGTTGATTACCTCTTTAATACAGGTGGGTTCCACATACACTAGTTGAGTCAACCTCTATTAAAAAGGCGGTCATCAATATTAATGAAGCCCACATGTATTAGAGAGACGATCATCAATATGACAAGTAAATGTGGTAAAACATTATTAAAGCCCAAAGGGGTTATAGTGAATTGCTATATGGCCAAGTTGTTTGCGTAGACAAGTAATCTTTTTTTACTTCTTCTATATTCTTTTGAATAGAGCCTAAAAATTAACTGGGTGCACCCTACTATCAAAGTATTTATTGAATTATTAATTTACCCTAATATAAAATGGCCAAAAAGGATATATGGAATTGTGAAACGAATATAATTTTAATAAGTCCACCATACTCATCATATTCAACCTTAATCAAACGTAGAGAAGTTTTTGTATAATTTTTAGGGCCTTTGATGCTTCAAAGGCTTAGAGCTTCCTTACAAACACGGCGAAAGACAAGTATTAGTGTTTCTCTATGTATTTGATTCTTAATGATGCAAAAGATGGGCAGCCATATTTGAATAAAAAAGTTTGTTCCAGTTTAACTTCTGTAGGGGGCTTTTTCCTCCGGTAGTTGTAAATGGGCTGGGCTGCCGTAAAGGGAAAATTGCTGAAATTGTCCCCTTTGTTCGAATTCGAAAATCAAGCCCCAAAAATGCTTCGAAAAGGCAGTAGAGCCTTAGGAAGCATCTTGGCTATCTTCACCAACCAAAACAACAGCAACTTACAGATAATTTCTTGATGCTTACAGGTACATTTTCTAGCTTGGCATGAGAGGCTTGTGGCATGGAAGCAAAATCAGCATGAATTCAGCACCAAAGAGGAAAATATGGCTTCCTAGGGAGAAATGGAGGGTGTTTCAAATGAGGAAGAAGAGGTTTGCAAGCTAATTTGGCTAAAAAGAGAGAAAGAAATAACAATGTTCTTCCGGCAACTTGTCAGATGTGCAAGTAGTCTGCTAGAAGAAGAAAATGGAGGAGGAGGGTGAATAGTGCACGAAATTGCTGGGTTTCTGCATGTAAGAGAGGAAGCTTGCTCTCTGGTTATGTGTTTTTTTCGTTGGGTAGAAGATGCCTCATTTTATAGCCGTTGGAAACCATCACTTCCCAAGAAACCCTAATGGCTTCTACCCATTTTGGCCAAACTTTTCCCTTCCTTTCTCATCTCCTCCCTTGACTTTTCCTATCTTAGTGAAATTTTCTCTGCAAAGCAGAGATTTTTGGGAGCTCAAGGCCCCCTTTCCCGCAGCTGTTTCAGTGGGAGACTTCCATTCCCAGCCATCTCCTTCCTTTCTTTCTTTCCTTTTTCCATGGCCAGGTCTGATAGAGGAAGGAATTGGGGTATGTATGCTGGTTTGAAGGCTGCTTCTCTTCTTGGCAGCTTGCATGTTAATATCCCTTGGTTCTTCGGGTGTTTTGTGCTTGGAACTTGCTCCACCCATGTGCTGGAACCTCCCAACAGCTTTGTCTACGTGGACATATTTGCTCCTCTCGTGGCTTCTGTTTTCCAGCAAGGTGCTGATGGTTTTGCAGCTCTTTATTTTATTTATATGGGCCTTCTAGAACAATGGGTTGGCTTATAAAATAAATGGCCAACCTCACCAAGTTTTGGCTTATTTTGTTGAGGTGTTGGGCTAATCTTGGTTAAGCTAATTAGCTATTTTGACTAAGGTAATAGACTATTTTAGTTGGGATATTTTCTCTCTCGTGCTCATCCACATGTTTGGGCCTAAGAAATGGGCTTGAGTCCCGAGGCTCCCAAGCGACTTGAGACTTCCATTTCTCGGCCCATCAATGGGCCTCATGTCGATTTATTACCATCCATACCACAACCCACTCAAGCAAGCCCCGGGCATTTGAGTGGCTTGGGCCCACTTAAGCTTGTAGCGTAGTTGGGTGCGCAATAACGATTTCGTGCTTGGCATGACATGTCGCTTGGAATGGCATATCGCTTGGCATGTTTTTAATCATTATGCTTGACGGGATAATTAGCATGGATTTGCAGAGCTAATACATTTTATAATCTTAATCTTGATTCCTAGCATGACGGATTATTTATTTGGCATGGCACGTGGAGTGTGACTCATGCATGGTGGATTTTTGTGTGCTCCAAGTCTAATTTTTTCTCAATAAGGTATTGCGCTAGGCCGGGAATTCATTTGGGCCAAGCCGTGGAGTTTTTGGGCCTCAACAACTTCTTAGCTCAACATCATACATACAATAAAGTTTAAGTGGATGACTTTAAAATACCAGGGTTTAAACTTTTCTTCTAACTTGGAAGCATCCAAAATTCTCAAAGATTTCATACTAGTGATGATGTGTTTCACTAGTAATTTGACAGAGATGTTTGAGTCCCCTTCACATATTTCGAAGAAAATCACAAGGATTTACAAGAATCAAGCTTTGAATTGAAGGAACTAGCAAGTCTACTCCCACAACAGGTTACGAAATTAAAGATTTTGATGCGAATCCAAAATATGAAAAGAGGGCACGAATTCATAGAGTGGGTACCAGGGTAATTTTGGTAGTTAAATAGGGTGTATTTAGTTAATTTTACATTTTGATTAAAATATTAAGGTGTACGTAGATCATAGAGTGTGTACTCAATTAATTTTAAGATTCGTTTAACAACACTCTACTTTTATATATATCTTATGCATAATTTATTGACAGTCAAAGAGATCAGTCATGTACTCCGAAAAAATTGAAAATTTTAAAAATCAGATCAGTCATTCGAAAGCAAGCATCCATTTTCTTTCTCCTTTTTATTTTATATTGTCAGCATTGACTAGTGTTTGTATATCCTTCATCAATCATCAACCCAAATATTCTTTCTTAGGTGTAATTTTTTTTCAGTGAAAAATAGGTTCACGCAAATTAAGTATAAGAAAATCACAAGGATTTACAAGAATCAAGCTTTGAATTGAAGGAACTAGCAAGTCTACTCCCACAACAGGTTACGAAATTAAAGATTTTGATGCGAATCCAAAATATGAAAAGAGGGCACGAATTCATAGAGTGGGTACCAGGGTAATTTTGGTAGTTAAATAGGGTGTATTTAGTTAATTTTACATTTTGATTAAAATATTAAGGTGTACGTAGATCATAGAGTGTGTACTCAATTAATTTTAAGATTCGTTTAACAACACTATACTTTTATATATATCTTATGCATAATTTATTGACAGTCAAAAAGATCAGTCATGTACTCCGACAAAATTGAAAATTTTAAAAATCAGATCAGTCATTCGAAAGCAAGTGTCCATTTTCTTTCTCCTTTTTATTTTATATTGTCAGCATTGACTAGTGTTTGTATATCCTTCATCAATCATCAACCCAAATATTCTTTCTTGGGTGTAATTTTTTTTCAGTGAAAAATAGGTTCACGCAAATTAAGTATAAGAAAATCACAAGGATTTACAAGAATCAAGCTTTGAATTGAAGGAACTAGCAAGTCTACTCCCACAACAGGTTACGAAATTAAAGATTTTGATGCGAATCCAAAATATGAAACGAGGGCACGAATTCATAGAGTGGGTACTAGGGTAATTTTGGTAGTTAAATAGGGTGTATTTAGTTAATTTTACATTTTGATTAAAATATTAAGGTGTACGTAGATCATAGAGTGTGTACTCAATTAATTTTAAGATTCGTTTAACAACACTCTACTTTTATATATATCTTATGCATAATTTATTGATAGTCAAAGAGATTAGTCATGTACTCCGACAAAATAGAAAATTTTAAAAATCAGATCAGTCATTTGAAAGCAAGCGCCATTTTCTTTCTCCTTTTTATTTTATATTGTCAGCATTGACTAGTGTTTGTATATCCTTCATCAATCATCAACCCAAATATTCTTTCTTAGGTGTAATTTTTTTTCAGTGAAAAATAGGTTCACGCAAATTAAGTATAAGAAAATCACAAGGATTTACAAGAATCAAGCTTTGAATTGAAGGAACTAGCAAGTCTACTCCCACAACAGGTTACGAAATTAAAGATTTTGATGCGAATCCAAAATATGAAAAGAGGGCACGAATTCATAAAGTGGGTACGAGGGTAATTTTGGTAGTTAAATAGGGTGTATTTAGTTAATTTTACATTTTGATTAAAATATTAAGGTGTACGTAGATCATAGAGTGTGTACTCAATTAATTTTAAGATTCGTTTAACAACACTCTACTTTTATATATATCTTATACATAATTTATTGACAGTCAAAGAGATCAGTCATGTACTCCGACAAAATTGAAAATTTTAAAAATCAGATCAGTCATTCGAAAGCAAGCGTCCATTTTCTTTCTCCTTTTTATTTTATATTGTCAGCATTGACTAGTGTTTGTATATCCTTCATCAATCATCAACCCAAATATTCTTTCTTAGGTGTAATTTTTTTTCAGTGAAAAATAGGTTCACGCAAATTAAGTATAAACTAAATCTCTGGTTTTGACATTTATATATAAAAATAAATTTTTTAACGATGAATTTTGAGAGTGGATCTTGACCTTACGGCACTCATCTTTACAAGTTATTGATCCACCAGTTTCTATGGGTACGATTGGTAGTTGGAGGTCGTTTTCCACATTTAATAATTTTATTAAATTAAACAATTCATAGGTACTGCGACATTCATTCTATAACTCAACTTTTAATCCAAAATGATTCATTAGAAATTCAAATGTCACACCATGTCCTCCAACACCCATGGCCTCCCACTTCACACTCACAAGCCCTCTCGCCGAACCACCGCGAATCGCATCTTTGCGGTGGTTTATGGGTGTGCCACCTTAGCCCTACTTTCTCACCATGCACTCTCTCTCCTCAACTCCACAACCCTCACCTCCTTCTTCATAACCCTCACCTTCCTCATCTCGGACTCCATCCTTGCTTTCATGTTCGCCACCACACAGTCTTTCCACATGCGTCCGATTTATCGCAAGGAATTCCCCGAAAACCTCAGAAGGGTCGTCAAAGAATCGGATTTTCCAGCACTGGACGTGTTCATAAGCACTGCCGATCCCCACAAAGAGCCCCCAATGAACGTTGTGAACACGGCCTTATCGGTCATGGCCTATGATTATCCGATACAGAAAGTTTCAGTGTACGTTTCGGATGACGGGGGCTCGGCTCTGACTCTCTTTGCTCTCATGGAGGCTGCCAAGTTTGCAAGCCATTGGTTACCTTTCTGCAGGAACAACAACATAGTTGAGTGCAGCCCGGAAGCTTATTTTGCCATAGATCGTGATTCTCACCTTTCTGATCAAGTTGAGAATATTAAGGTAAAATAATGTTACATACTAATTTTTTTTTTCTTTTTAAAAATTTACATGGGTAGGTAAGATAGACGGCTAAAAGATTATGTATTTATATTCACAGGTGATGTACAAAAGAATGAAAGCGAGGGTTAAAAATGTAACTGAGAGAGGTAAAGTTGCCCACGAATATATAACCGGAGAAGAAGAAATCCAGGCTTTTAACAAATGGACGGAGGAATTTACCCGCCAAGATCACCCCACTGTCATTCAGGTAAATGTAATTGATATTGCTAAACATATCTGACTTTGTCAACACTAAAAAAATTTCATTTCGCCAACGAATTCTACCCCAATAGTATGAAAGGGAAAAAAATCAAAAAAATCCATTCCATTAAAATCTTTTTGCCAATAACCGCGAGCAGGTTTTATTGGAAAGTAACAAAGACAAAGACATCACAGGCAATTTAATGCCAAACCTAATATATGTCTCAAGAGAAAAAAGCAAGACATCAACCCACCATTTCAAGGCTGGTGCGCTTAATGTCCTGGTAAGCTTCTTTACATAAATAACTAATTTTGAAATTTTGAACATAATTTATGTTACTCATTTTACTGACTTACTTTTTTTTTAATTTTTTTATTTATAATAATTATAAATGAAAGCTTCGAGTTTCAGCCATCATGACCAATGCGCCAATAATTTTGACCCTAGATTGTGACATGCACTCTAATGACCCTCAAACTACACGTCGTGCGTTATGCTACATATTAGACCCTGAAGTTCGACCCAAGCTAGGCTACGTCCAATTTCCTCAGCTTTTTCGTGGCATTAACAAAAACGACATATATGCATGCGAACACAAGCGTCTGTTTCAAATTGATCCAATGGGAATGAATGGGCTCTCTGGATCAAATCATTTGGGAACAGGCTGCTTTTTTACTAGAAGAGCATTTTTTGGAGGCCCCTCAAATTTTTTGCCTCCTGAAATCCCTCAGCTAAGTCCTAACAATTTAGTGGACAAGCACATTTGGTCTTCGGAGGTTATGGAATTGGCATATTGTGTTGCTGCTTGCAATTATGAGAACAATACCAATTGGGGCTTGAAGGTAAGTCAACTAAACCTTTGGTTACTATAGAATAATGCTAGAGGGATCGTATTTTCTAATCACATTAACATACAAGACGATTTGACTATCAATGTGTATTCGTTGCATTATTTAGTAGCACATAATTAAGATGAATAAGATGAAGCCCAAACATCACTTTCCCTGATTGCATTTGGTTCCCTATCCTACCTCAGCATTTTTGAGGCATTTTGTCGAACATGTTGCCTCATACTCATGATCAACATCAAAAGAACATCGAGCAATTTCATGAGAAGCAACAACAGTGGTATATTGATAAGTTATGTTGTTTTAATTGTGCAGATAGGTGTAAGGTATGGCTCACTGGTGGAGGATTACTTCACTGGCTATCGTTTGCAGTGTGAGGGATGGAAGTCAATATTTTGTCATCCTGATAGGGCAGCATTTTATGGAGATGTCCCAATCAACCTTGTTGAAGTGCTGAACCAAAACAAGCGATGGGCCATAGGCCTCCTTGAGGTGGCTTTCTCCAAATTCAGTCCAATCACATTTGGCACTCGGGCCATGGGCCCTTTGATGGGCCTTGCTTATGCTCACTCTGGATTTTGGCCCATTTGGTCAATTCCAATAACCTCGTATGCCTTCCTCCCCCAGCTAACTCTCCTCAATGGTGTCACTATCTTCCCGAAGGTAATAACATACAAGCATTAATAAAATTATTTGTACCACATCAACATGAAATTCATGTATATATGGATAATGCTATTAATAAATGTGGTACATGTGTGTCTTCAGTATGTGTTCAATTTGATAAGATTTACGTGCTAACATTGCAGGTTTCAGAGCCATGGTTTCTCTTGTACGTGTATCTTTTCCTCGGAGCATACATTCAAGACTTCCTAGACTTTGTGTTAGCCGGAGGAACATTCCATAGGTGGTGGAATGACCAAAGGATGTGGATCATTAGGGGACTCTCAAGCTACCTGTTTGGGTTGATTGAGTTCTTGCTCAAGTACTCAGGCATTTCCACACATGGGTTTAATCTGACAAGCAAAGTCCTTGACAAAGACCAAAGAAAAAGATATGAACAAGGGACCATGGAGTTTGGAGTCCCATCGCCCTTGTTTGTGCCCCTAACAATGGCTGCCATTGTCAACTTGGTTGCCTTTGCTTGGGGCCATGTAGAGGTTTTCAGAGGCAACAACAATAATAATCTGGAGGGATTGTTTGTGCAGATGTTTATTGCTGGTTTTGGCGTAGTGAACTGCATTCCAATTTATGAAGCCATAATTTTTAGGAGTGATGGGGGAAAAATTCCTAGGAAAACTAGCGTTGTTGCAACATTTCTAGTATTTCTTCTTTATCTGGCAGCTCATGTTACTCTAAGGAACTCAGCTGCCAAAAGTGTATTTTGTCAATCAACAATTTTATAGTGAACATTGCACGTTTCACTGTGATATAGATTTATACGTTGAATTTAATAGGGTATAACAAATGGTCGATATGTCCGAGTGGTTAAGGAGACAGACTTGAAATCTGTTGGGCTTCGCCCGCGCAGGTTCGAACCCTGCTGTCGACGACGATTTTTAGACTTTTTGTTTTTTGTTTTTTGTTTTGGGTGTGAATTATTGTAAATTGTGCTCAGAAAATAGTGTGATTTTCCCATTCAACAAGAAGAACCCATTACCACATTTATAATACATGTTGTGAACTTCCAGTTCAAAAAAGGTACTTCAAATTACACTCAACTCTCTCGATCGAGGTTTATGACAATTACATATTTGCAGACACCTTCGTTGAGGTTTAAGAAAAAACAAGCTGACCTTCTCTCCCATTCCCTAATTCGAAATATAACTATAGTCTTTCATCTAGCTAGTTGCTCCGCCAAAACTGGAATGCTCACTCAGAACTGTTGCTAAAAGAAGATGTCAATTGGCACGTGATTGTTCTCTCATTCAGCACTATCACGTGTAGTTGGGCATAGTAACCCATACGTGTGCACGTACATGCCTTCTTATTTGTGGAGAAAGAGATGGAAACATGATTTGTCTCATGACAAATCATGCGTTTGGATACACACAACAACTGGCTCTCTCAAATCTTCATCAGTATAATGCCCAGATGACATGCCAGAGTCCCTCAAAATTGCACCCCGACCCTCACTTGACGAACCCTCAACTGGTGTTGTTACATTTGAAGTGACATTACTGACCAATTGATGCTGTTGTTGATGTTGTTGGTCCAATAATATAATCCCAGGACTATGGTTGGAGATTATTATGCTAGGGTTGTGCTGTCCTGGACTGGACGCACTAGGTGGTGCCTGTAGTGCAGGACTATCAAGCTTGGTACTGATGGGGATCACAGAGCATCTACAAAGTGGGCAAGTTGTGTTGTTGTGTAGCCAGTGATGTATGCAATCAACATGAAACACGTGTCTGCACGATATAACCTGCAGCAACTCCTCTTCCATTTCGAAATCTCCCAAGCAAACACAGCATCTGTCACAAAACCAAATTTTGGCTTATAACCAACCCAATTTTAGCCTAACTTGAAATTTGGTAATTTGATCAATTTCAGAAGACAGAGCAAACACTTAGAAAAAGCACCAAATTAAAAAGTGGCCAGAAAGATAGAGCAGTAGTTAATAAGAGGCTGTTCATTGGTGCTGAGATTTCAGTGTTGTTTATCCACTTTGAGTGAAGAATCTTAGAAAGCGATTGCACACACAATTGTATTCAAACTTTATTCACGTTTTGTCTCCTCCAAAGATGTCTTGTCATATATTCTACTACTTCCTTCTCTCTCTCTCTCTCTCTCTCTCTCTCTCTCTCTTTCTCAAAAGCACATATGAGAAAATAGTGGTTGCCATGAGAGGTTCTAAACTGACATGGGAAGAGAATTAAAGGTTCTTACTTCTACCATGCTAGCCTTTTTAGGCCATAACTGGTTGCAAGAATAAAATTGGTTGATCACTAGGATATGTCCTTGTCTAAGTATGCAGAAAAACTTTCTTGTAATGGGGATACACTATTTTTCTATCTCCGACTAATAATGCAATGATATGTGAAAAAGTTATACCACGTGTCATTGCGCTATTTAGTTTTCTTTTAAGTGGTCATATATCTGAATAGTTGGTTGCTAAGTGCATTGGCTTTTCAACTTCAAGATGTGAAATGACACCATCTTGGCACATGCCACTTGTTGTAGGGCATGATTGATTATAGACCACATTGGTAGGTGTCTCTAATAAAAAGACCAATTCAATTTCATTTTGGGGTGTCAAAAACTCAATATGGAGGAAAATCAAATCAATGTAGAAGAAGTAATTTAAACTTACTGTGCATCCTTTTTCCTCTGTTCTTCATCAAATAAAATTGCCTGAAGCTTCTCTTTCAGCTCCCCCTTCAAACCCACAGGACAATCCTGGACAATATAAAGCAAAAAGAAAAGAAAAAGAATTAGATCATGTTAAGTTGGACTGTGAAATTATCATCTGAACTCTATAATTAATTAAGTTGGAATGATCTGTAATTGCAATTTGCAATGCTATTGGAACTCAATATATATTGAAGAACAACATAAACAACATGCATGCATGTAAATATATGTAGCAGAAAAACAGAGGACTTACTGAAGAAACATGATATGTGGTAGCTGCAGATTGGTCCTGATAACTTCTGGGAAGAATTGGTGGAGAAGATGAGAGAGTGGAGGCTCTCCTTTTGAGGTAGAACAAGTAGAACAAGAGAAAGAGAATGATGGAGAAAAGGATAGGAATTGAGAAAATGAAGGCCTGGTAAAGTTTAAGTTGGAGAGCTTGAGGATAAAGGTGAGAATTGGTAGAACTGGCTGGAGTTTGAGGAAGACTACCCATCTCTCACCCAAGCTGAGCTAGCTTCTGAAAGTGGGAGATTAGTTTCCCTGTTAGGTGAAGATATGTGTGGGAAAGTAGAAAAGGCTTGTGGAGTGTATTTATGGAGAGAGCTTGGGGTGGGGGTTGGTTCAGGTACCATGAGAGTAGAGATCATTTTCATACCAACAAAGTGCTGAGAGATTTTATTTCGCTTTTATATTTAAAGCATTAAATATGTGTATAGTAATTCTATTTCATCAAACAATTTAACATGTTATGTTACTGCTTAGTCAATGTTTTAAACTACTGATAAAAATTGAAACGTGTAACTTAAGGTTCGATTCTTTTAATGTAACAAAAAAGAAAAGATCTGTGTTTCCATAACTTAGTAACTCAAGGTTTTAGAGGTAACTATGATCTACTTACAGTGCTGGATAGAAGGAACATGAGTTTTTTTAAATTTTTTATAGTGTGTATTCTTTCTTTTTGGGTTGAAAGAGAACTGAGAACTCACACAAGGGCAAGGTACACAATGATTGCTTTTAGATTGGGGAAAGGACACAATATACCTTTGTTAATATATAATAGGAACCATCATCTTATCAAAGAAATTAAAACAAATCCATAGCAGTAAGCTTTTGAGATCAAATTTACATGATGCCATGAACATGATGGTATTATATTCCTTATTTCCAGTCATTTCAATGATGATTCGACGAAAAAAAGAAGGTAATTTCAATGATGGGACACCCATGTCTATCACTAGCTAAAACATGAAGCACTGAGGCCCAGATTTCTCCTTAATGCTAATTATGATACATTAAAATGTTGAATTCCCTAAAAAAAAGAAGAAAATTACGGTTAGGTCAAGAAAGGTTGCATTGGTCTTACTTGAGCTGTTGATCGATCTGATCATCCATGGTTGGCAGGTCGATGACCTAACAAACCTACAAGCCATAATACAGGTATGTATGGAGTTCGGCTGTTAGCAAGGTGTTTGTCTCAACTTCAACTAATTAATTGACACTTCTCTACCTTAAATATATTTTTGGTACATCATGAGTAACTGAGCTTACAATTATATATAATTAGGCCTGCATGTTCACCAATGAACATCAAGTTGTTGGCATGTTAACATATCAGCCTAATTTTTATATATACTTTTTATACGAGCGATATTGAGGAGGGGGGATTCGAAAGCAGAACCTCGGGTGGAAAAAATAACTGCTCTTAACCACTTGAATTGCTATCCCTTAATCTTGGTCTATATCTAACTAGCGTTTAAGGGGTGGCACAGATGAAAGGGGTTATACTGGGGCCAGTTAAGCCTTTGTTTTTATATTATATAAGCAAAGAACTTATTCTTGTTAATGATCAAGGGAAGAATTGTTTCCCTTTCAAGTTGTTTTAGACCTTTATCTCATGACTAGCTAGCTAAGAAAGAAAAAAGAAGAATTATTTCTTTCATGCACTAATTAAAAAGTGAGGTTGGTGCTGTGAGCTTTTCATCATTATATAAACACAAGAGATTGAGCAACATATTGTATCACCATACAATAGGAAGAAGAGATTGAGCAATATATAGTACTATCACCATACAATAGGAAGCATGGCATCTCCAATGTCAAACCTAAGAATTTACCAAGTGAGATCATACTAAAGCGAGGAGAGACAAAAAAAAAATTGGAGAGAGAGAGAGAGAGAGAGAGACAGCGAGTTTTGTTTTTGTTTTATTTTTGAGAAATGGAAGTTTGAAACAAGGAAAAATAATCAGAGTCTACTAGAGCACTCTTTTAGGACCCCGGGAGATTAACTGTCAAAAGAAGCAAATAAAAACTTGAAGAGAAAAATATGAATCCTAAAAATAAATTAAAAAAACATTGTTGTTTTCTTATTTTGGGTTGTTAACATGCAGAAGGCAAAGATGGCTTCAGGTAGAGATTTGAATGACTGAATTTTTTACAGCTGCTCAGAGTAGGTTAGGAGCAATCTGTGCAGTGAGAAATTGAAGACATGAAGTGAAGTGCAAAGCATCCATATTCTCATGTACAAAGACCCAAATCATTCTTTAACTCGCCACTTATGCAAGCATGACCAAAAAGAAATGAATTTTTTATATAAAAGAATCTTGGTCTACATGATTTCAGAACAACTTTTTTGCAGTTCCCCACTTTTCTGCTATATATTTCTTTAATGTATTTCGCATTTATTTTATGTTATTCATTGGTTCAACTTGTCCTCTTTTAAGCTTTTCTAGGATGCAATTTGGGTTGGGGGTGACCCTTAATTGAGTTGGGGAGATTTCAGTGCCTTTGGTGGATCATGAAGAAAGCTCCCTCTCACAAAGTGGGTTGAAGATCATATCTCATTCTGCAGCACAATCAGATTCTCTAGCTATTAATAAAAGCCCTTTTTAAAAATTTTGGTCTGGCCCATTTCCTACTTCGCGCATTTGTTTTTACCGAGTAAAGTGCTCCTGCTTTACATCTCAGTAATTTTTTAGCAGCTTGTGGAATCCGCATGTACAAATGAAAAGAAGAATTACTCCAATCTAGCTACTATTAAGCGGCGGCTTGTGACTGGGCCATCATGCTGACATACCATAGCTCCCATGATTAAAGACATAAGTGAGTGTTAATTAGTGCTAATCCAAGGAGGGGATTATAGCCAAAACTATAGAAAACCATAAAATAAGACAATTAAATATGAATTTGGTTCAGTTTTTGTCAAAAAGCAAACTCCCACCATTGCGATCGTGCAGTCTGCTGTCTTGAAAAGAAAAGACCATTTGAGCAATGAGATAAACCTAGGACATCACACATACATATATTCTATTGATTGCAGAAGAACGTGTTAGATTTTTATGATTTCAGCATCTCATTCAACTTTTTTATGATTCTAGTGTTAGATTTTTATGATTTTTATGATTGCAGAAGTTCTAGTGTTAGATTTTTATGATTTCAGAAGATCTAATGTACAAAGAAAGTGGAGATTCAGCGTGTTGATAATGCTTTCTTGTTTTGGCATTCATGACAATGTTTGGTGAGTCAACATAAAGACCGACTTGAATTCCATTACAATCCAATCCAATCCAATTCGAGTCACCAAATGAGTTCATGTTGAAAATGCACTTTCATATTCATATAACATGATGTTTATAGTTGGTCATTAAAAGGTGTGCTCATACCATTGCAAGTTAATTCTAGCATCTGCATATTTTTGCTTCGGTCATTAATCCAATTATGTTACAAAACAAACTGAATGACCTGAATCTCAACAAGAAGGAAAGGATGGAATATTCGAAACATGTGAAATTACATTGTACATTCAAAACTAAACTAGTACTTCCTCTTCCTTATTTTGAAACTCATTGATCGGATGACATTATCATCAGCTTTCAGATTCGCTTCAAGAACTTCGAGAGACTCAGGTTTTGTGAAGTAGGTAAAGAGTAGGTAGATACCATCCAAGTAAGTGTTAGACTCCCCAGCTTTGTTTTTCTTCTGGATGCCATAGGCTAGTGGAATGACCCCTCTGTTGAAGACCTCCACATACATGCCGCCCCCGGCTATAAGCAACTGCAAATTACAGACTATCAGAAAAAAAGAAAAAAGGCGTTGTATCCTCAGCATGGAATATCAGGCTGCTCTAAGTAAATTGCATATGCCAAACCTCATCTTATTTCCGATAAGTTCTTCTTAAACAGTAAATAAAATCACGGAGCCATTGGATGTGTACATTTATGTCAAAAAGCTTATACACTATCTATGCACTATGAAACTTCAATTATGTCATGATAAAACCAGCAGGAAGTCCGCATCCTAGTTCTCCAGATGTTCATGGCTAAAAATATGGCATGAAAAGCATAGATAGAAACTAGAGGGTGAAATAAGGCATGACAAGTCAAACAACATAAAAATCTGGCATTTTTTGACAATCAAGGGATTATTGGGTGACCCGTGAGAATGATCCAATTTCCACTGCGCTTTTCCAAGCTTTTGGTCCGAATACAGTCATAATCTAATCAGTTTTGCCCAACAGTGTCCTACTGTTCAAGGCCACATCATTTAAAAAATTAAGAAAATAGGGTCTTAATAAGAGCAGGCTTGTGTAGTTTTTCCCATTCTCGCTGTAATTGATTGCTCCATGATCATCATCACTCTACTAGATTCCCATCCCATACAATAGATTTATTCTATCGAGTAAAGGAGAAGTAGTTATTGCACATCCAAGCATTGAAAACAATAAGAGACAACAAACTAATATGATACAATGATAAAATGCCTTTAGTTTACCACTACTCCCTCTCATGTGTGGCCCTCTGCCTCTTCCTATCACTAGAGATTCCAACACGTAGAATCAACATAAATTGGGAGGTTGAAGGTGTACAAATTCAGATTCAGGATCTCCCACTTTGATATCATGATAGATAGTGCTGGTTTACCACTATTTTAAGATGTGATCGAGCAAGTGCTTTTAAGTTTTATCTTGTAATATATAGGATGTATTGGGTAAACTTATACCTCCAACTAGACAGGATGTAAAGGGTAAATCAATAAGTGGCATATCTGCTAACACAAAAATTAAGCTTTCTGACATGACAGCTTCTCACTAAATACAACTGGTACCTAAACACAGTTTCCGGAGAAAAGGCTCTCTTTAAGTCTGAAATTTAAATCAACAGATGAGCCCAACTGCAGTTTGAGGATTCAATTTCCATTAGCAAAGTAATGTCTTGAAAAATAGAGTTCTAACAAAGAAAAGCATACCGCACAGGAACGTAAGCTTTTCAAAGTTAAACATCTATGGAGTGTCCAAACTCCTTCAGCATTTAGTGCATCAAATACTCTCTGCCATCACAAACCTTCAGCTCTTATTACACACTAGTTTCTCTTCCAATGGACATAAAGAGAGACTAGTTAAGCAGCTTCACTTTGGCAAAAGGACTAACTACATTGCACCAACTTAAGGCCAATCTAGCTTTGTGCTATGCCTAAATAGTTATGGGCATGCACTATGCATTATGTAGAGCCATTCAATTCAATTCAAAATTTTATTTTTGTTAATTTGTCTTCAAATAACCTCAATTTAACACATTCCTCGCTGTCCCACCATTTTTTTCTCAGCCACCAAACACATTACAAAAAATTGAAACAGATAGACAAACCCCACCTATCTTAAGAACCAAAGTAATCAACTTTACTTCACCCAAATATAGAAAATCCGTTTACCTCCTCGTACTTTTGGGTAAGAGTAAGTCTTTCATCCTCCGACATGTCTGGCCTGAGAACCGCCATGGTCTCGTACTGTCGGAGCCCCGGTGGGCACGGTGGCTCCTCCTTCTCCTCCACTGCGGTTAAACCCGACCCGGGTGGTGAAGTCGGATCATCCTCTGACTGGAACCCTCCCTCGAAAAACGAGCCCGAGAACTCCAGTGACTGGACTTTGGCGGTCAGGCCCGAACGGAGACCCGGTCTGGTTCGGTTGAAATGAGTGAAGGAGATGGTCTTGGGCAGAGATGCAATTTGGGAAATTGCTTTGGGGCAAAACTGGAAATTCGAAGGAGTAGTTGAAATGAGTGAAGAAGTGGAAGCCATTGTTTGAAGCTTTGTTTTTAGCAGAAGAAAGCTCTGGGTCAGTGGCTCGCTGAGTGGATATTGATAAGGGGACGGAGCAGTAGGACAATTGAGTCTTAACGACTCGTCGTACGTTATGTTCAATTTTACGACACGTAGTATATTAGTGATGGGCCTTGAGGCCCAACACCAAGCCCAACCAAGAATGAAAGCCCCATAAAATACAATTTCTTCTTGTAGAGGAAGCAAAGAGTGATAAAAGCTCAAGGCAAGCGAAAAGCAAAACCACTCAGAGGAAGAAGACGAAGAAGAGGAGGCAAGCAAGCAAGCAAGCAAGCAAGCACAGGAAGACGAGACATGGATCCGAAGCTGACAGAGGTGGCGCAGCTCTTCGAGCGGTTCAAAGCGGCATTTGTGCGGAACGATTTCGATACCTGCTCCAATTTCCTCTCCCAGCTCAAGGTAACGTACCAATCTCCAAAACCCTAATTTTCTGCCAAATTTGAGATTGTCAGCTGCTCCTGCACATGATTTAGTAACTCTTATTCTATTGTTTTTCTACTTAAAGTATGATTCTTTGTATATTGCCGCGATGTGATTAGGTTTTTGGGTTAATCAGAGTGTTGGGTGCATCGTTTTGCTTCTTCCTTTTTCTAGTTATCTTTTAATTACATTATGGATTTGGTGAATTAAAGTTTCAAAATTTCCTGATTTCGTGTAACGTGTTGTAGAGCTACCAGTCTCTGTTGTTAAGCTGATAGTTAGTGAAATGCTCGTTTGGAGGAATTTTTAAGTTATTTGTTGCTTTTGTAAGACAAATGGAATTCTGTTGTTGTATGTGGGCTGAGTTGTATTCCTTGTTGTTTTTCAGGTCAAGCTGACTGAATTCAGAAGCCTACCGCCCTTGTTCGAAGACACTCCTAATGCGATTCGTGAATTAACATTAGCAAGTAGAGCATTCTTTACCCAAACATGCTCTTCTTACTTTTCTGTTGGTTTAGTTCCCAAATTCTTTGCGTAAATAGCATGACAAATGCACAAGGAAAAACAAACACTGCTTTATAGTTTCCCATGAGCTCCAGCTCAAGTGGCATTGGGGTGTGGAAGGGAAGGGGTAAAGCATAGTTTCAAGTCTTGTTGCTAGAAGGAGATATGCTTTTATACTTCATTGTGCTGCGTAATTACATTGTAGCAAAAATGTGTGCTAGTTTAAGATTGTTCGTTGGTGTTGTCACCTTCCAACTACCGCCCCGCTGACCTTTTTTTCTCATGTTTGAAAACTTTCAGGGGATATATATGAGCATGCTGTTGTTCTTAGTGTGAAGATTGAGGATCAGGATGCATTTGAAAGGGATTTCTTTCAGTTGAAGTCCTATTACACAGATGCTCGGTAATTTATCAACCCCCTTAAGCTACCTATGAAGTTTTATTTTCTCACATTTGCTGTTGCTGAACTTCTGTTGACTCTTTCTCCCTACGCCATTTTGACTTTGTTTATCTTATATTTATTCAGTCTTTTTTAAAAGAAAAAAAAATGTTTGATTGTTAATGAAGTTACATTTCTTTTGGAGCAGTGACCGTCTTCCACCATCCCCTCAAGAGTACCCAATTTTAGGTCTCAACCTGTTGAGACTCCTTGTCCAGAATAGAATTGCTGAGTTCCACACTGAACTGGAACTGCTTTCATCCGCTGCTTTGGAGAACCCTTGCATTAAGCATGCTGTGGAGCTGGAGCAATCTTTCATGGAGGGGGCTTACAACCGTGTTTTGAGTGCTAGGCAGACAGTGCCACATGAGACTTATGTTTATTTTATGGATCTCCTGGCAAAAACAGTCAGGTACTTTGTTTTGCTTCTTTATGGTTATATTTGAATGGTTGCAAAAGTTATACAAACATTCGAAAAGAAAATGTAAAGGCTAGAATTTTGGAGTTCAGCATCAATGCAGTTCAATTTATTATCTGTGGCTCCTAGGTATATGTGAATGACTAGAGCCCATCGTCTTCCTGATATTGTGTAGTTTAGCTCTTTAAATAATATGTTTGCGTCTATTTATGAATTATATGCCTTAATGGGCTTTTTGGTTGATTTGTTCTGTCAATTTTAGAGATGAGATAGCTGGATGCAGCGAGAAGGCATATGATTATCTCTCCATTAAGGATGCACGTCAGATGTTGCTGTTCCCTTCTGACCGTGACCTTTTGGCATATGTGGAGGAGGTAACGTTCACTGTAACATGTATTTTTCCTTTTTTCATAGAGAATCCAAGTTGACTGTACTGCTTCAGAGGGATTGATCTTCTATTTTTGCAATCACATGTAATGCTTATTACTGTCTGGCATAAAATGATTATGCATACCCTTGCAAAATCATGGGTGGGTAAGGCACCATGCACATGTACATGTAGAAGTTGCCAATGATTTCGATTGAGTGAAAAATACGATGAGCCTCCTGCCCATTGAGCATACCGATATTTGAACAAGGGGAATACACTTGACTTTCTTACACCAGCATTGGAAATACGCTTTACTTTCTCCGTTGTTTCCACAAATTTTTAACTCTGATCCTTGAAAACAGGATCATCCTGAGTGGGAAGTAAAGAATGACGCTGTCTATTTCCAGAAGGCAAAGGAGACTGCTCCTTGCAAGGAGATACCTTCTCTACAGCTCATCAACCAAACGCTTAGCTATGCGAGAGAGTTGGAGCGGATTGTTTAAAAATGCTGCGGCATTGTGGTTGTTTGTGTTGTTATCACGACACCCAACATCTGTTGCTCATACTTTTCACTTTCAAAATTTTCTTCTCAATTTAGTACGAAGACTCAAAATTTGTCTACTATTGTACTCTAGTTTGACCACTCTGGTGGCAATATTTTTCAGCATTTATGTTCTTCGCGTTTTCATTAATCAGATGGTACTTTTGATTACTTGAAATGGTTCTGTTTATGTGCTGGAAAAAGAAATAGAGAAAGCTCAAGAGCAGTGTTTGAGTGTGTGACTCTTACTTCTTGATGCATTGTCAATCGTCCTTTCCGGGCAATATATGGACGAACAACATTGTATGGTTGATTTAAACCTTTTCCTTATTAGTAAAGCATTTTTAGCATTGTCGGTAATACTCTCAACCGTATGATCTAAAAGACAAAGCTAATGCAAGTGGATTAATTGTGGTTTATATATCCCCATCAGTCGCATTTTTAATGTCATATAAATCCAATGCCTAACGTCGAATCCCCCACTGACATATGATTAAAAATATCTTCTTGGCATTTTCTGGTAGCGTTTTGACGCGGATGCCCTGCTGCTACATTCAACCTTTCTTTGTACCAAAATAAATGCAATTTCTTGACTTTGATTTCGATGATCCATCACTTTATAAGAAAATTGGATCAACTATGTTCAGCTCCAGCTTCTGGTCTTTCTATAGTTTGCAGACTTGCAGTAATAATAACAACTAAAATTAAGTGGTTACCAACTTGCCATTCATAATTAATCAGAGGGTCAAGTAGTTGGCTCCTAAGGCAAGACATCATAAGATATAAAACCACTGGATTAAATGATTTTTTTCAGCAGTTAAGCTAGCAAACACCATCACTGATGTGAGTTGGGATCAAATTAAAGATTCATCTTCTTCCCATCAATTTTGGGGGTCCCAGGTTTGAAAACAATCAAACCACCACATGGCTGACAAGTGGCTTGTTTTGATGGCCTTAGTTGTACGTTTTTTTCCTCTTTGCAAAGGAACTCATAATAAGCAGTGTAACAAAAATGATTAGTGACTCAGCTGTTTGATGTTTTGCTTTCAAGAATAGAAAAAATGATATTTTGTTCTGATTGATGTTGTCACTTGCTTAATAATTCCAGTAACAGCATTTTCTCATTCCCACTTTTCTGAGAGGAAAAGTCAGTATCTTCTATTCCTTATGCTGACAGTTTCTTGTCAAAAAAAGACATAAATATTCCATGAATGAAGACCAGTTGATTTTTCCTGAGCACCCAGGTGACACTGTGCTCTTTGCCACCTCACTAGTTTTCATCTGCTATTTCTTGTTTGCTTTCTTTCTGAGAATTTATAGTAAAAGGAAAGTAACCATACTGTCTTGTTGTGCTGGTTTCTGATTTTCTGACTCAAGTAAGCCAAATATTTGTATTGCTTTCAGCACAGAATCATGGTTTCTCTGGTTCAAAATGATCTCAGATTAGCATGTCTTTGCTTTCAGTTCTGTGACTGATATCAGAAGTTTGTGTTTTCTGCAGGTGGCAAAATGCAGTGTGTGATTTCTTCCTCTTCAGTTTCTGTCCCAAAAAAAGCTTCCCACCATGATGATGAACTCTTCATGCAGCAGAGGGTGCTCTTTTCAGAGAATCTGAATGTATGTTTCACCTCTCTTCCATGTTAGTCTTGTCCATGAAGTTTTCCAAACTCATTTTATGGCATTTGCTAATTCAGGAACTGAAGAATATGAGGAAACAGTTGTACTCAGCAGCCGAATATTTCGAAATGTCTTACAGCAAAGAGGACCAAAAACAATTGTGAGTTACAGCAAAGACGACCAAAATGAATTATGGCATTTGCTAATTCTGATTGTTGTTTCTATGTTTTGTACTGGTAGAGTGATGGAGGCCTTGAAGGATTACGTCCTCAAAGCACTTGTCAATACTGTGGATCACTTGGGTTCAATGGCTTATAAGGTCAATGGATTTTTGGATGAAAATGTCAATCAAGTCTCAGAAACTGGGCTTAGGTTGTCTTGCATTGAACAGGTAGGAGCTGAACATTTTTCCTCTGTTAATTTCAACCCTGTCTAAACATTTTATCCGGAATTTCTAGCGACTTAGGACGTGCCAAGATTTCGTCACTCAAGGGGGTGTCTTCCAAAATTCTTTTGCCTTAAAGTTTCCCAAGCACCATAGGAGATACATCTTGCCAGACAAGTATGTTCTCATCATGGATACTGTTGGCCAGTCTGCATTGAGACAAAGTGCTGAAGAGGATTTGTATGAGAGTAGTACAGGTATCATTTCATCATAAACAATTTCATCCTTAAATATTTTGTAATTTTCATTTTAATTGTTAAATTACTGGGGAAAATCTAATAATTTGTTTATGTGAATATTTTGCTGAAGCAACAACGAGGGAGATTGCTCCAACAATTGTCAGGTAAAAATATTATCTGTGAACACCTTTTCTTTTCAACATAATGGCCAAACTTATTCTGAGTCTGAACTTTTTTCACCAAGCCTGTGCTTTATTTCTGATGCAGTGAAGAGCCTTCTGCATCACACTCTGCGCAACCTTCACGTGGAGCATTTCAATTCACAAGAATTTCATCCAAACATGGTTTGTATAAAATGTTTCTTCCATTTAATATGTTCCTAAGCTTCTGTTGGCTATACAACGTCTTTAATGCAATTTTCCTCCCATAAAATCAGAGAAAAGAACGGTCTCACCGCATCGGTTTCCACTTCCCCGTTGTGGCTCTCTTGTTAAGAGATCAAGCACTATGAACTCTTCTTCTACTGTCAAACAGCGGGTAAGCACTTGCAAGTTTCAGCTCTAGTTTTTTTTAATAATCAAATACTTTTGAGATTTATAAAATATATTGGATTATATTTCCAGTACGTCTCGGAGCCCCGAACCAGGAGAACAATTTCATTGCCTCTTCATGGTGAAAGAGACACGACCAAAGACAGTGATCAGCACTCAGGCAAAAATAAACGTCTGTTTAAGGCCTTGCTTAGCATGCGCAAGTCTAGAAAGGATGCCACATTGTACAAATATTTGGATGAAAATTAAGAGAACAAAACAGAAAGAGGTACAAGGAAGCCTATCAGAATTTCAGTTTACACTTTCATGCTTGTGTTGCTCTTTGCCAGCAAAGTTCTAAATCATTCATAAGTTTTAAGTGTTCAACTTCTTTTGTTGCATTTACGTCTCGTTTGTTTCTCATTTTGACCATCTGCTAAGAGTAAAAGAGTGAATAAAATCGTCAAAGCCACAACATTGAAGCACAGGACATACAGAACATTAGATTCCTAACTCTCACTAAACATGGACTCACTACAAGCTATCACACAACATATACAAAGCAAAGTGCCAGGTAGAGTTGTTTAAAATCCAAGATCAAAACTAGGGCATTCTTTGATTTGCTCACAAGTAGGCTCCTCAGAACTACTTTTCTCATCTGCAGCATCATGAGAAACACAAGAACTCAAACTCGATTTGTCGGAAGTATATGCTGTGTCATGCTGTCTGGTGTCAGCTTTCACATGTCCTGGACAAAACTGCTTGAGACAATTGGAAACACGATATATCATGTCAAAACTACAAAGTTTAACGATGGGTGCTATAGGGGTGAAATGCATTGTAAAAGCAATAAAAGAAATAGACAAAAGAGAGCTATCAACCATGTATTGTCTGCATAAATTTCAAACATTGAATGAAGTGTGCCATAGTGGGATTCCAAATATACTTGAATGATATAAGTCCTCCATGGATTGGGCTCAACTAACTATATCCCAAACTTCTTCGTTTACGCAGGATTTACACTGGTGGTTTATGCAATACAATAATTCTAATTATTTCCCCTTTAATTTGGTGGCTAACAAGGATCTCAATATGAAAGAGGCAGACAACCCAAATTTGAATAGTACAAGCAGAAAAAGGAAATTTGGCAATAGGTACTGTGGTGTGGGGAACAGTCTAGACCTGGTCGGAGTTTCTCATGTTGATTCCATCAGCTACTCGACTGCCACTACCGCTGGATATTGCTGCATATTCCAATTCATATTGAATTGCCACATAAATTAATTTCAGAAAATATAACAGTAAACGGTGATGCAAGTTTAAACAGTTCTGATAAAACTTGCCTTTGAAAGACATAGGGGCAGGGGGGTTTCCAGTGTCCATATTTTCACTTTGCTCTATACTTTCAACTGATCTATGTGGTTGTGATGGTCGAGCATCTTCAGAGAAATTCACTATTATAGCATCTGAAACTTGAGACTCCTTAGTGGAGGCAATTGGTCTTGCTGTGCTGTTATCAGCATGGCCTGAAACTATCCTCTCCTGAGCCATAGGTCTTTGGAGAATGGACAAAATCTGATTGGCTGCAGTTATGGAAACAGATAAAGAATCAGCAATGCAGTAAGATGTAAAGGAAATTACTCAAGATAGACAGATCAAAGCTCCCACATGGCACGCCTACCTCAGGCGCCAAAAAATGAAAAGCAGAAAATAAATACAACAAACAATAAATTACAAAAGGAGAAGAAAATACTTCAAATTCAATAAATTATTCTAATTGATTCCCCAAGTAATCCTAGACTCACCATCACGTAAAGGCTTGTTTGTATGGACTGCCCTGCTTGATCTCGTTTCCTCTACACTAGAGATGCTAAGATTTGACTCTGAAGCTTTCCTCAAATAATCTTTGTTGTGAGGTTTTCCTTCACCTTTAGGCCAAAAATGCCGCAGGCATGGTCAAGACCTCGGCAAGCATCAATGTCTAAGTTAGCATACTATAATAGAACCATACCTCCAGAACTTGTATATAGTCTACCAACCTCTACCAAATATTTTGGCAGCTCAAACATGCATCCTGTTCTTATATCTTCTGACAAACTGATATACTTACTGCTCAGCATGGTTTTGTCTTCACTAAGTAAACTAACCTGACATATATATAATGACTCAAAATGTCAGAAGCTAGTTTTGAATTCAGTATCACACAAAAGTGATGCAGCTCTAAAGGCTTATAGGATTTCATGCAAGGCATAGATGGGCATCATGTGACACATCACGTACAGTAGAAATGGCTCATAGATATGAAGGCAACACCAATTACATGGAGCTCAAGATAAATGTAAACAACCTTCTTACGGTAAGAACCAGAAAAGTCAAGTCTGAGAATGCCACCATGGTACTTCTTGGCCTTTTGAGTAATCTGAGTGGTGTATAGAGCATGCCACTCTGCATTTTAGAGAATATAAGTGCAATAGGAATCTTAGAAGGATAACTCTCAGAGACAGAACTAAGGGTAGCGTTTATGTGCAAAGTGTATATCATGCAATTTCCATCCTCCAATTCTGTAAAACGTATCCAAACGGTCCCAGAATAATGTAAATTTGATCCCTTCAACTATATGATCTCAATTTGTTAATTCTTAATTTCCAAATTTAAAAGTGAACACTGATTCAAACTATGAAGAACATCAAAACCGTTGCCTTTTCCTTTTAGGCCTGAAAGCATTGCGTTGAAGACTTTGCTTCTGGTTATTAACAATAAAACAACATTTAAGATTTATTCCATTACATTTAAGATTTAAAATAAGGGATTACATGAAAGGTGGAAACCTGTACATCATTTATAGAAATTGATAGAAGGATCCATTGCATAAAAACCACGAAAATGTAAACAACAACACAAACAAAAGCCAAACAAAAGCGAATATATGTCACGCTAACCTTTTACTTCAAAATTATTGACTATACCACAATCATCTCCACCACCTAATTTCCTTGTTTCCTGGACATAGCAATCGTCTTTTCCTCGAAATTTCAAATCTGCCAAAGCTTCATGGTTTTCTTCAGGTTCTCCAATGTCAACCAAATGAGCATCAAATGTAAATGATTCACCAGATCTTATATCTTCATCTTTTTTGAGGAACTTGCTATCTATGAGTTTCTCAGTCGCATCAAACAGCAGGGCCTGTGCAGAACCAAAGATGGAACAGTAATCATCAAATTTCGTAGAAAGTGAAACCAACAATAAGAGGGGAAAAAAGAACAACTTTTGCAATCAGTTAGATCATACATTGTTCGGCGTGGGAACAAGATGATAACACTGTGCAAACATATAAAGTTTCTTAATATATTACCTGCCTCCTTTGGGAGCCACACATTGCTAGTTTTAAGAAACCATCATGGTACTTTTTGGCCTTTTGGGTTAATTGTGTAGTGTACAGGACCTTCCATTCTAAGTTAGAGAAAGGAAAAAAGTTGTCAACCTTGGACCCGATCACTGGGGCGGGGGGGACAGATAAGATAAATTAAGAAAATATGTAAACAGTCACATTCAGAGACACAAAAGTTAAATCTGGAACAAGAAAATACCGTTCTCTCACTAACCTTTCTCAGCAGCTTTATCAGTGATAACACCATTACTTTGTTCATGCTTTACTCCTGCCTCTCTAACAACATTACGTTTATTTTCTTTGAAATGCAAATTTTTCCTGGGTTTATTATCTCCTTCACATTCTCCAATTTCAACTAAATGAGCACTAAATCCTATTGATTCACCGGATGCTAGGACTTCATCTTTCTTAAGGAACCTGCTATCTAAGAGATTCCTGCTTTCATCCAACAGTATTATCTGTACAGAGAGAGAAAAGGTAAAGCCTGAGAGTCAATTTTCCCTTAGGTAAATTTGTGTGCTATTACACACATGAGTCGACAAAGGATTTGTACTTCCATAAGTGAGGAGTGGCCTACGGATTTATAGGAAAACTTGAGATTGCAAATAAGAACAGATGGGTAGTAGGATAAGTCAACCTGCTTTCCATAAGACCCAGAAACTGCAAGTTGTAAGAAACCATCATGAAACTTCTTGGCCCTTTGAGTTAGTTGTGTGGTGTATAGAACCTGCCATTCTGGATTGTAAACGGTAGACCGTGAAAACAATTATAAAAGGAAGGGAGGGGGGAATATAAAGAACAGAACACAGTGAGTCCTAGAGAAACCATGACACTATAATGAAACTAACACATGCCAAATGTGAAGCAACAACTCCCAATTAAAGGGACTTGTAAAATATTGCAATATAGAAATCACAAAATTCTGCTATGCTTCAACATTTTAGAGTTAAAATTGCTTTTACATAAATAGAGCTACCGATAACTAACTAACCTGTTTTGCTAGTTTTCATCGTTTCTGGACTACTTTGTGCTGCGCCATACTTGTGCAGTTCCCTATTCTTAAACTCTGAAATGTGAAACATAAAAACAAATTAAATTAAGATTGTTCACATGTGAAAGGAGATTATAATGGGAGGCAGACTAACCTCTAATTATCTTTTGCGACGGGCTCAAATTTGGCTGCGGCTTATTCCCTGTAAGAATCTCAAAATTGGTGATATCAAAAGCAAGGAAGCAAAAAATATACAATGCTACGGAATTGAACAAAATTTATTGAGATAATAACAGCAAATTAGAAACTGAACTTGTATTCACAAACGGCTTTGCGCGTTTCTCATTGAATTTCGTATCTTTTGCTTGAGAATTAAAACCAGGTACAGGTTTGCGATCTCCTTCGGCTGAATCAGCTTCGTTCACGTCAACAAGAAAAGCATTGAATGTGAGTGTTTCGCCGGAGCTAACTTCTTCGTCTTTCTTCAAGAGCCTGCACTCCAAGAGCTTATCACAATCGTCGTACAGCAACACCTGTGCATTAGAATAAAAAATTTACGCACAAAACTATGAATGAAAGAAAAAATTGAAGCGATTTTGGGATTAATTTGAAAATTTGAAAATTAAATACCTTATTAATGGAGGTGTTGAGCTCTAAGAAACCGTCCTGGTAAACCTTGCGCTTCTGCTTCATGTGCTTGGTGTAGGTGACACTCCACCGCTTCAGTTCCGCCATTGCCGTCTTCTCACTCACTCTCAGTCTCTGAGGAGGAGGGCGACGAAGATTCCAGAAAATGATCGAAATCTTCACCAAAAGAGCATTTGGTTTCTTATCGCGCGGGGCTACCCTCGAAAATTTTCGAATTGGCGGTGCTCAACTTCGTAATTTTAACCAAATTCCTGGGCTTTCAGTAATTTTAATAATCGCCACGCTGGCTTATTCGACCGCCATACAAACGACGTGTCGTTTAAAAACCGAAAGCACTGCTTTCAGCTTGTATATTTTGCAAGCGCAAAGCTCTGTTCGAATTTTCAGTCTTTTTGCTCAGATCTTCCAATCTTTCTCGTGGATCTGTACGAATTCGAAAACCCAGACTTCGAACATGGTCAGAATCAGTTAACTTTTTTATTAATTTGTTTCTAATTTGATCGAAATTGGGTGTTTATATTACAAATTAGGGTTTTGATTTGTATTTTTTTCTGGGTGCAGTCGGCGCTTTTCAATTTCAATTCGTTTTTGACGGTGGTGCTGCTCGTGATTTGCACGTGCACGTTCTTGAAGATGCAGTTCCCGGCCGTCCTCGAGCAGAAAACTGGGTCAGTCTCAGTTCCATGGCTTCTCTAATTACAATTACTTACTTTAATGGGTTGTTTGTTAATATTTGTTTTCCATTAATTGCATTGAACTTTAAGTGTTTTTGTTTATGTGAATGGATACTGTTTTGATCGGAATACGTTTGATAAAAGTCCTGAATGATGTTGTTTGCAAAACCTATAACAATGTCCAGGCTTGGAAACTATTACCCTAATTGTAACTTGTGAGCATTGAAGTGTTTGCAATATATGATCACTGCCTATGCACATTGTTAGGTGAGGCTAAAATACTTCATTGAAATCTGTAAGTCAGCCCTTCTGCTTGGTTTAAGCATTGCATCGCGGTAAAGATTGCTTAAACACAAAAGGGTTGCAATTTTGCAAACTGGTTATGTCTTCTTCCTGGCTTGTTTGAAAGGCAATGGTCTTTCACACGCCCGTATACACACATACTAGATGATTGCTATTTGGACTCTGATTTTCACGTGCGGCATAGTCTTCTTTATGTATTCCGTCATCCTGCTTACTGTATAAGAGTTCTCTCCGTAGGGTACTTGCTTTTCTTCTACTTGATTTACTGAATTATTTTCTTCCGTTCGGTGATGTTTGTGTCATACTTTCCTTCATGCTTCCATGCCTTTGTATGATATGTCAAAATTCAAGATCTAGCTCTGTTCTGATTCCATGCCTTTTTTTTTTTTCCGGTCAATGTTCTGATTCCATGTTTGGTGCTGGCAGGTTCCGGGGATTTTTTTGGAAGGCAGCTAGAATAGGTAGGTTACTAAGATTTTCTTTTGACTTATTATCTATCATGTTGCTGCTAGAGTAGTTGGAATTACCTAGTTCATGGGTGTGATAGATGACTTTGTTGCCACTTGGAACAGGTGAACGCTTGAGCCCTTGGGTTGCTGCTGGATGCTTTACAATGGGAATTTCAATCTTATTTTTCTAGGCCCAGGTTGCTTTTGTGCTCCAGGAAGCAGCTGCAGCTCTTTGTTCATTTCTCTTTTTTGCCCTAACACATATTGGTTCTTGTACGTGACCTCGTACAATTGCGATGCTAATGAATTTACATATTAGGTTTCTGGTTTAAATTATTTGAACATCTAATTGGTGGTTTAATTTTGCGACAAAAACTTGTATAACTTGCAGGTTGATATTTATATAGATAGTGTTACAGTTATTTCTCTCTCCACATCATGAATGAATGGAAAATCAGCTTCTTATTTCTTTGCCTCTCTCTGTTCAATTCCTAATTTGAATTGGCTGGTGTTAATACTTTCATACCTCGCATATGGAGGAATCGAACGACCTTAAATACTGTGTTTTCCTTTATTATATGGGAAAATATGAATATAACATACATTCTTTTGATAATTTTTTTCTATATCTTGTACTCAAAAAACTAAACACCCCGAAATAATAAAAAAAGTTATAACAAACCACCTGATAAGTATTTTGTCATTGCAAATTGAGCAAGCAGTAAACATGGGACTAAATCAAGCAAACAAAAATAAAAATCCACCTGGAACAAAACCTTAAAACCCACCCAAAACGTAAAAGAACTATTAAAAAAACCTAGCTAGATGATCTACATGATCTACTAATTCAAATAACTAATTAAGCTTTGGAAGGCGCCTTGGGTGGAGAGTGTTGATCAGCGCAACTTTGTCTGACGGCAGGAACATAATATCTATTGTTGAACTGGTCTAACATCAAGCCAAAACAATTCTGATCAATTCCATCGATGGCAGCGCAACAATCTGGTCCAATGCGACTATAATCGCCAGTAAAAAAGGCAGACATCAGGTCTCCCACTAATCTGTCTATGTCAGTTAGTGATGACCAACATTTTTCATAATCTTCTTGAGTTGGTGGCTTCCATGTCGGCAGTGCCGGAACTTGTGGTGGCGGTGCCGGAGCTTGTGGTGGCGGTGGCGTCAAAGGCTGCCCAAAGTAGAACCAAAGTCGTGAGACTGCCTTTGGTTGTGCCGCATGTGAGACTGTCTTTGGATGTGCATGTGCAGCACGATCATGAAGGAATTGGGTGACATAGGGAGGGTTATGCCTCCCAAACCCTACATTGAACAACAATGCTGAGCTCACAAAAAGCAACACAATGGAGATTGAAATCCTCATATTGATCAATGATATTATTATCTCTCCCTGTCAATTGTGCTTCTACATGTTGCTCTAGTAGGGTTTTTATAGTTTGTCAAGTAGAGTTGGACTAGGTTACAACCTCATCAGCTTACATTTTTTATGTGAAACACTCAAGCACTTGTCTTCTATTCAAACTCATAAAGGGGTTTTAATATGTGACCAATATCCCCTGAAAATAAAAATAAAAATAAAAATATTTGTGTTTCTTCCTACGTTGCTCAGTTCATTTTCTTGAACTAAAAAAAAAAACTATAATAATTTTGAATAAAATTTATGTTGTTTTGAATATATATATATATATATATATATATATTTATTTATTTATTTATTCAATTTGGGCCGGCTGAGAGAGAGGAGAGAGAGATTTTATTTTTAATTTTTCAATTTTTTTATTAATATTTTTTTACACATAAGCAAAAGAATTGGACCCCATAAATGACACGCCATCACTTAACGGATCTTCTAACGGTAGAAACATATTGTAACAAATTTTAAATGTGGAGGTACCTCATTGTTAAAATTGAAAATATGGGAACAAACATGCCTTAAGAGTACAACTTCAGGGTAATAAACTGAAATTAACCCTAAATATTTTATTAAAGAAAAAAATTAAAAATTAAAAACTATTTATCAAGTAATATAATTTATGAAGTTAACTAAAATATTTAATACTACTTATTGACTAAAGAAATAATAAATAAAACATAATTA
Organism: Prunus dulcis; assembly: GCF_902201215.1. Lineage (NCBI taxonomy): Eukaryota > Viridiplantae > Streptophyta > Magnoliopsida > Rosales > Rosaceae > Prunus > Prunus dulcis. Next base: position 11,445,261 of record NC_047654.1, read on the forward strand.
ATAAGGCTAAGATATTATTTAATTACTAAAAATAAAATTTTATTGACTTAAAGATACTAAGTTAATTTTTTTTTTAAAAAAAAAATCTCTCCCGACGAAATTCCGTCGGCACAATCTATCCCAGCGAAACTTTGCCAGGTTAGACTTATCGCGACGAAACTTCGCTGGCACAGTTAAATTTCGTCGGGAAATGTATAATCCGGCAAATACGGCTTACATACCTTTGTCGACGAAATTTAGTCGGGATAGGTTTTCTTGCTTTTTTAAAAATATAAAATTAGTTTCTTTGATATTCTGTACAAGTAGAGTATTTTAACAGTATAACCGCACGGCTATACTTTATAAATAGAAATTTTAACAGTATAGCCGTGCGGCTATGCCCTTGAAATAGAATAGTCTAAAAGTACAGCCGCGCGTCTATACATTTTTTTTTTTTTTTTTAAAAAAAGGGGGAAAACCGAGTATAGCCTATTTAAAACAAAAAAAGGACCCGCTTAGGGCGTCACGTGTCAAAAAGGTATGGCCGATCAGCTATACTTTTTTTTCAAAAAACCATAGTATAGCCGAAAGGCTGTACTATTCTAAATAAAATTAAAAAAACTGAGTATAGCCGCCCCGCTGTACTTTTTTTTAAAAAAATAGAAAACCCCGTTAATAACCGATCGGCTATACTGTTTTTTTTTTAACAAAAGGAGGACCCGCCTATAGGTGCCCACGTGTCAAAATAGTATAGCCGCACGGCTATACCCTTTTTTTATTTATTTATAATATTTATTTAAAATTTCCTGAATTCAAAGATAACTTGATTCTTACATCATTCGGCCTTTCATAAGATGAAGTTGGTTCTATATGAAGAAAAATAAGATTGTTTCATAAAAAGAATAGACTAATTTAAAGGATTGTTGTTGATGACAAACAATCACAATATAACTAAATAACATAATAAAACAAGATAAATTTTTATTTTTTTATTTTTATATAATCAAGCAACAGTTACTAAAAAGAAATATTAATTAAATCAACAGAGTCCAAGGCCCATCTTTTGACAAAAATTATATAGTTTTATCTATTACCCAAATATTTATCCAAGCCCAAACTAAGATGAGGCCCAACTTTGCCTCCACTAGACCTATACCCTATTTAGTATTTCTAAATTGTTGGTGCTTATAAACCATGAAAGGAAATAACTCTCTTCCAATGTGGGACTAAATGAAAGTATATTTTTCCTATACAAACTCTACAGTTGTGGCTTTACTCATTAAGTAATACTAAGAGTAATTTATAAAACATAATAATCTTTCAATTTGATTCTAGAAGTCGACAAGAAAATTTGAATGGTGGAAAAAAAAAATAATGTGCAACCAAACTGTATATTTAATTAATTGAGGCTTGAACTAGCGGTTAGGTCTCATTTGATGACTAGTATTGGATTGGATTGGATTAGATAACTCCTTATATTTAAAGCATATGTTTAAGGAACAAATGAAAAAATATATATAAATTAACCAATTAGTTGAAGGTAGAAGATGGATTACTCATGAAGAAAACTTATCCCATCTAATCCCCACAAAATTGTAGGATAGCAACACTTTCTAATTAATCCCTCCTAATCCCCCCAAAATGGAAAATCATTCACATCTACCTTCATTTTCTCCTTCACAATACCTTAGATTTAGTGACTTATCCAATCTAATCCTAAGTGAGCAATCTTGAGCTGGAATTGGTAAAGTTGTCATCGTTGTTGTTCGTTTAGGAGAGAGCAAAGAGAGAAGGGAATTTCGAAGGGATGTGCATGGTGGATTTAGTCTAGACATTTCGAAGTATATACCTCTCACAATTCTTTGGTTTGTCTATCACGTTATTTGGATTTTAATTTATGAGTAGAATCAAAGGTTGTTCTTTTCGACTTATGATTTTATTTCTCGTCTTACTCTGCCAATTCAAAATTGGAGATTCTTAAGCACTGTTTCAACTTCTGGATTTTATTCTCACGGAGGTTAATGTTTTGCTTTTTTATTGTTTGAGCTAATATTCAGTTTTTATTTCTAATTTTGAGCTCTGTCTCTATTTCTGTCCATGCAATTTGTAAACAATCAATTGGTTTGAAGTTTGTTTTTTCTTGCCTGAATTATTGTTTAAGGTCTATTGAACAATGAGCAAAGATTGTTCAAGGCATATCTTGCTTGATTTCTTTGTAGTTAAGTAAGGAACTGTGGATGCAGTTAGTTGTACTGTGTATAAAATGGAATATTATTTCTCTAAAAATCTGCGTTGTTGATGATAAGCTATCTAGCCCTTGCTTATTTTTTGGCTATAGATTTAAAGGAGATTATCCAGAGCTTGCATATATCAGTTTTGACCAAACAAAATCAAAAGTAGTAGTAGCATGTTGATTATATCCATCCAGGAGTCAGAGAGACCTTCTTTAACTTAGACGAATCAGTTGGCAAAAACCATCTCTACAAGCACATAAGGAAAAACCCTTGTGAAAAAAGCTAGTAAAGAACAAATGACATATTTCTACTTCCTGTACAAAAATTGATAACTTTAAACAGAGTGCTTCCTGTACAAATGCTTCATAACCAACAAATAAATCGATCTTGCATGTTTTCTACTTCAAGTCTTCTGCTCATATGGTTGCTCTACTGGCATAAATGAAAATCCAAGCATTCCACAAGCCACACATGCAAATATCCATGAGCCGATTTGAAAATCATCAACTAGAAAGTTTTAAGCATAGAGAATGCTACTGGAATTCCTCAATAAAGGAGGAATCAAACCAGAGTAGGAAGGCTAGCTTAGTAAAGTTAGTCTTCATTCACCGTCTCAGTGATTATCTCCATGGATTATCGTCTCAGTTTGTCTTCATTCCACTAGTGTTGAATACTCCTCGTGCATTGGCTGCTTCCATGGTTCCCCATCCATCTGCTCTGCATATATGCACACTAGTGTTGAATACTCCTCGTGCATTGGCTGCTTCCATGGTTCCCCATCCATCTGCATATATGCATTTCTCTTCTCCCCACCTCTAATTTCCAACTGAATTGCAGCAGCCTAATACCAATGTAATTTGTTCAATACATGAGCACCAAATTTCCAACATATCAAATCACAATGCATGCATAGATCTTAAAGATCAACAATAGCAAGCACTCTGATATTACAGCAACAATTGAAACAATCCATACTAAAAGCCCTTTGCAAAACCCCAATTGAAACAATCACAGCAACAATTTTGTTTTGTAGTCGTATAAATTACCCTTTAGAACCCATTACAACATCATGATATTGTCATATTTACAAAAGAAAAGACATCATGATCCGAGAACCACAAGAAAGCTCCTCCACAACAATTCATATGCAAAAGCCAAACTTGCGTAAAAGAATAAACAATCACACACATGAAAATAGATTTCCAAGAATAATATGCTTATACTACAGTACTGATTTCTAATCATGATATGCTTGTACTGCAGATTTCTAAGAGTAATATGCTTTTTGTTTTTGTCATATGAATTACCCATCCCAACCCCTATAAAATTTAACCATTACAACCCATATCACCCGTATAAAGAATTACCCATTAGAACCTAGACCAAACCTAAACACATAAACCCCAAATTGAAGACCCAAAGAGAAAATTTTGAAACAATCACAACAAGTGATGCACATACCTGTTTCAGTTAGAAATTTCGCGCGGCTATACTCTTTAAAATGTATAGCGGCAAGTGAAATAAATTAAATTAAAAATAGTATAGCCACGGGGCTATACTTATGCGTTCATAATCATATTAGTGAAGTACATACTTTTTTGGACATTATAATTGGATAGGCTTCCTAATTTGGGGTTTGTACTAAAATAGCCCCTTTTTCACAGCTGTACTGAGTTTTGAAATTTTTTTGACAAAAAACATGTGTTGACACGTGGCTCCAAATGGTTGGAGGACTTTTTTGTATTAAAAATAGTATAGCCGCGCGGCTATACTCAGTTTTGAATTTTTTTTCAAAAGACAAGTGTTGACACGTGGCTCCAAATGGTTGGGGGAATTTTTTGTATAAAAAATAGTATAGCCGATCCGATATACACAGTTTTGCAATTTTTAAAAAAAACCATGTGTTGACACGTGGCTCCAAATGGTTGGGGGACCTTTTTTGTATTAAAAATAGTATAGCCGCGCGGCTATACTCAGTTTTTTATTTTTGTTAAAAAACTAGTGTTGACACGTGGCTCCAAATGGTTGGGGGAACTTTTTTGTATAAAAATAGTATAGCCGGTCGGCTATACTCAGTTTTGCAATTTTTTTTAAAAAAATGTGTTGACACTTGGCTCCAAATGGTTGGGGGACCTTTTTTGTATTAAAAATAGTATAGCCTCCCCCCTATACTCTTTTTTGAAATTTTTTTTGGAAAACATGTGTTAACACGTGGCTCCAAATGGTTGGGATTTTTTTTTTGTATTAAAAATAGTATAGCCACACGGCTGTGCTCAGTTTTGAAATTTTTATAAAAAAAACATGTGTTGACACGTGGCTCCAAATGGTTGGGGTGCTTTTTTTGTATTAAAAATAGTACAGCCGCTGGGATATACTCTATTTTGAATTTTTTTTTTAAACATGTGTTGACACGTGGCTCCAAATGGGTGGGGGAACTTTTTTGTGTTAAAAATAGTATAGCCGATCGGCTATACTCAGTTTTGAATTTTTTTTAAAAGACAAGAGTTGACACGTGGCTCAAAATGGTTGGGGGAACGTTTTTGTATTAAAAATAGTTTAGCCGAGCGGCTATACTCAGTTTTGAATTTTTTATAAAAAGACAAGTGTTGACACGTGGCTCCAAATGGTTGGGGGAACTTTTTTGTATAAAAATAGTATAGCCGCTAGGCAATACTCAGTTTTGCCATTTTTAAAAAAAAAGGTGTTGACACGCGGCTCGAAATGGTTGGGGGTATTAAAAATAGTATAGCCGCCCGGCTATACTCTATTTTCAAATTTTTTTTCCTAGCATGTCTTGACACGTGGCTCCAAATGATTGAGGGACCTTTTTTGTATTAAAAATAGTATGGCCGCTCGGCTATACTTAGTTCTCCAAGCTTTCAAAAAACATGTGTTGACACGTGGCTCGAAATGGTTGTGGGACCTTTGTGGTATTAAAAATAGTAGAGCCGAATTTTTTTTTAAAACATGTGTTGACACGTGGCTCCAAATGGTTGGGGGACTTTTTTTGTATTAAAAATAGTATAGCCGCCCGGCTATACTCAGTTTTGGAATTTTTTTTTAAAAAGACACTTGTTGACACATGTCACCAAATGGTTGGGGGAATTTTTTGTATAAAAAATAGTATAGCCGATTGGCTATACTCAGTTTTGCAATTTTTTTTAAAAAGCCTTGTATTGACACGTGGCTCCAAATGGTTGGGGCCCCTTTTTTGTATTAAAAATAGTATAGCCGCGCGCCTATACTTAGTTTTTAATTTTTGTTGGAAAGACAAGTGTTGACACGTGGCTCCAAATGGTTGGGGGGACTTTTTTGTGTTAAAAATAGTATAGCCGCCCGGCTATACTGTATTTTAAAATTTTTTATAAAAAACATGTGTTGACACGTGGCTCCAAATGGTTGGGGACCTTTTTTGAATTAAAAATAGTATAGCCGCCTGGCTATACTCAGTTTTGAATTTTTTTTAAAAGGACAAGTGTTGATACGTGGCTCCAAATGGTTGGGGGAACTTTTTGTATTAAAAATAGTATAGCCGCCCGGCTATACGCAGTTTTGCAATTTTTTTAAAAAAAACCATGTGTTGACACGTGGCCCAAAATGGTTGGGGCCCTTTTTTGTATTTAAAAAAGTATAGCCGCGCGGCTATACTCAGTTTTGAATTTTTTTTAAAAACACAAGTGTTTACACGTGGCTCCATATGGCTGGGCGACCTTTTTTGTACTAAAAATAGTACAGCCGCCCGGCTATACTCTATTTTGAAAAAAAAATTCAGACGTGTTGACACGTGGCTCCAAATGATTGGGGACATTTTTTGTATTAAAAATAGTATAGCCGCTCGGCTATACTCAGTTATGCAAGTTTTATAAAAACATGTGTTGACACGTGGCTCCAAATGGTTGGGGGACCTTTTCTGTATTAAAAATAGTATAGCCGCTCGGCTGTACTCTCTTTAGAATTTTTTTTTTTAAAACATGTGTTGTCACGTGGCTCCAAATGGTTGGAGGACCTTTTTTTTGTATTAAAAAACGTATAGTCGCGCGGCTATACTCAGTTTTGGAATTTTTTTTAAAAAGACAATTGTTGACACGTGCCTCCAAATGGTTGGGGGAACTTTTTTGTATAAAAATGTAGGCTTAAATGCTAAAGTGGTCCCTGTGTTTTAGTCCGTTGGCCAATTTAGTCTATGTGTTTTCAATTTGGCTAATTTGGTCCCTGTGTTTCAGACCATTAGCTAATGTAACCCAATCCGTTAAACTTCTGTTAAAATATAAATATTTGAATTCAATCTATAAAATAAATAATTATGAAATAAAAATAAGATTTAAAGGCTAAAAGCAATTAAAAACCAAAGGACAACACCATTTCAGCAACACCCTTTCTCCCCGGCAACAACTCACCCACACGCAAAAACCCCAACTCCCCACGCCACAGCCACCCACCCCACCCCTCCCCTTCTCTCTCTCTCTCTCTCTCTCTCTCTCTCTCTCTCTCAAGAACAATCCCTAACGCCTGACCAACTCCCAGTAGAATCTTCACCATGCAGTCATCGGCCCACTTCCATCCTGTTTTTTTTATATCTTTTTTCTAATGCTATGTTTTAGTTCTAATGAAGTTTTAAATTAATTTCAACAAAATTTATAGGTTTTCAAAGGAAGAAGAAGAAAAAAAAAGAATTATCATGTTTATTTAACGGCAATTTTAACAGAATGGGCCATATTGGCTAACAGTGCTAAACACAGGGACCAAATTGGCCAAATTAAAAACACATGGACTAAATTGGCCAACAAGATAAAACACAGGGACTATTTTAGCATTTAAGCCAAAATGGTATAGCCGAGGGGCTGTACTCAGTTTTGAAATTTTTTCAAAAAAATATGTGTCGACACGTGGCTCCAAATGGTTAGAGGCCCTTTTTTGTATTAAAAATAGTATAGCCAGGCTGTACTCAGTTTTTAATTTTTGTTGAAAAGACAAGTGTTGACATGTGGCTCCAAATGGTTGGGGGACTTTTTTTGTAGCCGCCCGGCTATACTCTATTTTGAAATTTTTTTTAAAAAACATGTGTTGACACGTGGCCCCAAATGGTTGGGGGACTTTTTTTGTATTAAAAATAGTATAGCCGCCCGGCTATACTCTATTTTGAATTTTTTTTTTGATATGTGTTGACACGGGGCTCCAAATGGTTGGGGGACCTTTTTTTTATATTAAAAATAGTATAGCCGCGCGGCTATACTCAGTTTTGAATTTTTTTTAAAAGACATGCGTTGACGCCTAGCTCCAAATGGTTGGGGGAACTTTTTTCTATAAAAAATAGTATAGCCGCGCGGCTGTACTCAGTTTTGCATTTGTTTTGAAAAACATGTGTTGAACGTGGCTCCAAATGGTTGGGGGCTCTTTTTTGTATTAAAAATCGTATAGCGCGCGGCTATACTCAGTTTTGAATTTTTTGTGAAAAACATGTGTTGACACGTGGCTCCCAATAGTTGGGGGACCTTTTTGTATTAAAAATAGTAGAGCCGCCCGGCTATACTCTATTTTGAATTTTTTTTTTTGAAAACATGTGTTGACACGTGGCTCCAAATGATTGGGGGGACCTTTTTTTAATTAAAAATAGTATAGCCGCCCGGCTATACTCTTTTTTTTATTTATTTTTTTTTAAACATGTGTTGAGACGTGACTCCAAATGGTTGGGGGACCTTTTTTTGTATTAAAACAAGTATAGCCGTGCACGCGGAATTACTGCAACTCCGACTGTGGTTCCAGGGATGACCAGATAAAATAGTATTCTGTGGCGCCATTTCTTTGTGTCAAGGGTGCTGCCGATGTTGCTGTGCTGCTACTTGCACACTTTTGTTATGTTATGAACTTTTTGCGTGCATGTTCTTTGATGCTGGTTTTGAGTGCTTACCCATGTGTTCTTCATGTGATTTTATAATAAAATTCTTCACGTTGAGTTCAAACTAGTCTCATTTTACACCACATCAATGGTTAGTGAGATACACAACTAGTTAAGCCATAATAACTCTATTTCATTACCAATGTGCACTCTTCAAACATGGCCATCTTCAATTTACACAAAGGGATCTCATGAGGAAAATCTAGTGAATTTAGGGGGCATTCAACTGCCTCGAGATTGATATTTATATAGCTACTTTTACAACGAGCTAAGCCTAATCTAGATATATCGAATTCAAATAGTCACTATCTCATACAATCTCTTTAATATAAAGGGGGCTATTTTAGAATAGAAATTGTGAAAAATGGTTATTTTGTACCATTTCACTGCTAGGTTTGCACTCAAGTATTGTAATATTAATGGCTTCCAAGGAAGAAACATTTTTGGGATACGTCTTGTCACATGACACCATTGAAGCCATTAATATATGGGAACGACATATATAGAGAATCTTTTAAATAGATATATTATTGGAATTCATAATTATAGAGCAACATTTAAATAAAATTATTTATATAAAGAAAAAATGAAAAGCTAGCTACTTTTTGAAATCACCCGTATGTATAGCGTTTATAGTTCTTTGCGGGGGAACATTATCAACAGTTGGGTCCATAGCTCAGTGGTAGAGCATTTGACTGCAGATCAAGAGGTCACCGGTTCGAACCTGGTTGGGCCCTTTCATTCATTTTTGCTTCTACATTCATAGATCATTTTTGCTTCTACATTCATATATACTAGTCTCTCCGCGCTTCTACATTCATAAATCCATTATCTGATTTTTTTTTAATTTTAATTTTTTTAATATAAAAAAGTGTGAATTTACCATATTATCCTCATTTAATTAATAATTTCAATTCTTAATATTTGCATTAACCAAGGACATTTTATGGTATTTTGAATGTTTCACCATTATCTGCATTTTTCTTTATATATACTAGCCTCCCTGCACGCGCTTTCGCGCCTGCAAGAGGCTTTTTTTTAAAAAAATTTAAATTTATTTTAGAATTAAAAAAGATAATGGGTAGTTGTGTTCCCTAAAAATAGGATCCATTATCTGCTTTTTCTTTTTCTTTTTCTTTTTTTAAATATGAAAAAATGTGAATTTACTGTATTATCCTCATTTAATTAATAATTTGAATTCTTAATGTTTGCATTAACCAAGGGTATTTTCTGGTATTTTGAATGTTTCACCATTCTCTGCCTTTTGCTTTATATATATAGATATATATAAGCTATTTGCTTCTACTTTTAAATAAATTAGTCTTTTTCTATTATCACAATCGTAATTTTGTTTGAATTGTGTTGTAAAATGAAATTCATGGTAACCAAAAGCATGTATGATTGAAAAATTAGAAGCAAAGACGACCATTGGAAGATTTACAAAAATCAAAACTCTGATGAAGTTGTGCTCTAGTACTCGATAGGGATTGATGGGCAACCGCTCGACGACCCCATTGATTAAGCACAACTCCATACTCCATGTGGAAGCTCATATTTTTAATCTTTAAAAGGCTTTATACACTCTTGTAAATGTAGCACTCTCATCATTATCACTAGCTCCTTCGCACATGTATGTTATTTCGTTTTTTTATTTAGAATTTTAAAAAATTAAATAAGTAATTGTGTTTAATAAAAATACAACCTATGTTTTATTTTAAAATTTAAATTTTTGTTAAAAACAAGAGAGCTTCTTATGTCGTTTCTTTCCAAATAAAAATTATTTTGCATAATATATGTAAAGTTTTTGCTTCTTTTGTTGGGGGTAAAAAGAACAACATGAACCTAAAACACCCTAGTGGAGCTCCCCAATTAGGGATGGCAATTTTCCCCCGGGTAAAGGTCTTCGGGGGAATTCAACCTTAATGGGTCGAGTATGAAGGATAAAAAATGGGTATGGGAACGGGTACAGGGAATTTGTTGGGTATGAGGGACGACATATATATATATATATATATATATATATATGGGTAAGGATCGGAGGACATACATAAGACCACACTTTTTTACACACATCTTCAGCCCTTAGATCTATCCCAATCTAATGGTTCAGAATTCATTTCAGATGCACTTAACTTTGCATTTATTACGTTATTGGCAATAAACACAAACTTCTAAAACTCCTCTCTCTCTCTCTCTCTCTCTTATTTTTTTTCTTTTAGTTTTTATATTTAAACCCCACACTTCTCTTTGTTCACCCCATATTCTAAGTTCACCTTAACTTCTAATTCAAATTTTCACAGTTCCTAAGAAAACCTCACTATCTTCCCAAACTACGCTTAAATACACACTCAATAGAAATATAAAAAATATAAAAACTCATCAACCTCACACCCCACACCCCGCTATCTTGCCCTTCGCCACTCTAAGTTCATCTCAACCTCACATTACTTAAAGAGATAAAAACACTGTTATCGAATGTGGTAGCAGCATTATTATGTTATTATTATTATTATTAAAAATTTGTGATGAACGGTTTTGATAGAGAAGATGAGAGTGTAGTTGGTTTTTTGGATTGAAAGAGAATACTAATTTGACAATAGGGTGTAGAGGATTTTGTGTTTTTCTAAAACTTAATATGAAGAGTGGTGGATTGTGTGTATAGATGTATTAGGATTAAGTATTAAGTTGGATGACGTTTTTTGTACGACTTCATAACCCATCTCCCTGTGCAGCTCTGTTCCTTCCGCAACTCCCTCTGTGATATTCTCTTAACTTGAAGCCATGATGGTACATAAGATGCTTGGAAAATATCTTATTGCACTAATTAAGATAACTATAGTGAGAATCTCCCTTTACATATTCAATGAAATCCAATAGGGGATATGATTTTGGGCTACAAGTTCTCGGATTTTCATGCTTATCTAAATTTCAACTGTTATATTTTTGTAATCTAATCTCTAGCATATATCCCATATATGGTGTTGAGGGGAAATATTACTATTGTTGTATTTTGTTTAATTTGATATATCCTTAGTGTTAGAGATATATGCTAGAGATTAGATTACAAAAATATAACAGTTGAAATTGTATCCCCTATTAGATTACAACAACTGTTTTATTTTTGTATAAATTTTTGTAATATAACATTTTTCCTAAATATCCTCCTTAGTGTTTCATTTTGTTTCTTTGGTGTTGTGGGGGGAAGGACTTAGGACTGCATGAGAAAATTAATTGTGTAGGGCAATAACTAAAAAAATTGAAAACTCAACATTTAACTAATTTATAAAAAATAAACATAATTAAAAAGACATGTTCTCAATCAATAATAATATATTAAAAAAACAACCTAGCTAGATGATCTATATGATCAATTAAAAATAAAATTCTAAAACATAACAATTAAAAAGAAACCTAGCTAGACGATCTATATGATCTACCAATTCAAATAACTAATTAAGCTTTGGAAGGCGCCTTGGGTGGAGAGCTTTGATCAGCGCAACTTTGTCTAAGGGCAGGAACATAATATCTCTGGTTGAACTGGTCTAACATCACGCCAAAACAATTCTGATCAATTACATCAATGGCAGCGCAACAATCTGGTCCAATGCGACTATAATCGCCAGTTAAAAGTGCAGAAATGAGGTCTACCACTAATCTGTCTATGTCAGTTAGTGATGACCAACATTTTTCATAATCTTCTTGCGTTGGTGGCTTCCATGTTGGCAGTGCTGGAACTTGTGGTGGCAGCTGCGCGACTGGTGCTGGTGGTGGCGGTGGTGTCAAAGGCGGCCCAAGGTAGAACCAAAGTCGTGAGACTGCCTTCGGATGTGCCTCATGATCAACATTAGGGTTATGTCTCCCTAACGCTACATTGAACAGCAATGCCGAGCACACAAAAAGCAACACAATGGGAATTGAAATCTTCATATTGATCAATGATATTATGCTCTCAAATCAATTGCTTATGCATGTTAGTATCTTAGGGAGGGCTTTTTATAGTTTATCAAGTAGAGTTGGACTGGTTTACAACCTAAGCTTGCATTTTTATGTAAAACACTCAAACACTTATCACATTAGTACTTCATTTTAATCGTACTTCTACTCCGAACTCATCAAAATGGCAAAATGGTTTCTAATACGTAACCAATATCCCGTGATTAAATGTTAAAACAAACTAGATTAGCACTAATTGGTATATTAATGTTGAACTTCTGGATGATCCCATTTCTTCGCATATACAATATAATTAAAACCAAACTCTCTTACAACCTTATAAAAAACAAATCAACTTTTGATATGCATAACTAAACTTCTTTGCGTTTGGAGATAGAATTTAAAGTTGGGATTTATGATCTCCAAATTCCATGTTTTTTCTCATGCGGAATTTCTAAATTTCTATGTTTTTTTTTATCCAAACACAGGAATTGGTTCATGTCAATTTAGAAATTATGAGTTTTGTCAAAATCCCAAATTTATTTCCCTCATTCAAACGCACCATTAGTTATTTTAATAAAATAGCAATAGTATTTTATTAATAAGAAAACAAGTACAAAGCAACTAAAATACTGAATATGGATATGCAAAACAAGTTAAACTTATAAGCATATGTTGATTGTGTCGTTTTATCCAACTTAGTTCAATCCCTTGGCTAAAAAATTGCGTCATATTTTTAGTGTGGATGTTTTTGAGTTTAGTAAAATCTCATCCAACAACATTACTTATATTTTATTCGATGGCGTCCAAATAAACAATTGTGTATTAGTAGTTTCTTGATATCCATATTTTATAATTCCAACATCAACTTCCAGATGTATATTTCACACTTATATATAATAATAAAACTAAAAAAAATTTCAAACAATTATATAATTATATTCCATTGTTGAAAACTAAACAAGCTTAGTTCATGACCTAATCAAGCTAATTAGCATTTTTAAAAAGCTAACAACTCCTTTAATTAAGATAATTCCTGAGGCGGTGACCCATTAGCCTTTTTAAAAAGCCTATCACTTTGTTATAAGAAACAATAACAGTGACTCTGTGACGCAGGTTGCACAATAATTTCAGGTAAAAAATTGGGATTACCTTTTTCTAGTTGCCTCATAGGCTGTCCGCACTTACTTTTTGCGTTCCATTTTTTTCTCCGGCATATTATTATGTGTTACGGTAATATCATGTGGCATATGTTATATGTCGTTATAAGTTCATTTAAATTATAATATTTGTAAATTTGAAGAATTGCATGCATACTTATTACTAAATCTTTTGTTATAAACTCTAAAATTATATGTGTGTTATAATATAGGTTTATGAGAAAATCTGATGTCTCACGAGTATATTTCTTTACACTTACTATGTGACAAGTGCTACAAACAAAGGAATATATCCCAGATTGCATGTAAGATTCTCTCATAGACATAAATTCTATATGCGATATTGTCGAAAAAGTATCGATAACATATCGATATGTTTTGTTGCCGAAAATAATATCAACACATTATACATGATATATCAAAAATTCATTTTTAATAAAAAAAAAATGGACATCTAAACTAGTCGGACTACTCTAATAAATTTATAATTCCACACATATCACATTATGTTACCGTACTTAGTAAAAATAAAGAATAAAAGAAAAAGAACAAACAAGTTCCAAGTTGTAGACTTATTTGGCAGTTGAACAGATGATTATTCCCCGGAATACTATATTCACTGTCTAGTCTCAACTGCAAGTTGTAAAAAAACTTAAAAAAAAACTAATGGATTCCATGGAATCATACCGACCCCGCAGATTATTACCATTACTGAATCCTTCTCTTCCTCTCAAAATCTTTGTTCCTAGAGAGACAACTTTCCCGGAAAACGAAAGAAAAATCACTGCTTTCCCAGAAACTGGTCGAGCCAGAAGAGGAAAGCCAAACTCAAGCCATTCCGCCAAAGTCAAAGAACATAGTGGACGACAGAGAAGCTGCGCTTATGGAGTTTGATCTTGGCCTCGATGCTTTTTCTGACCGTCCTCAATTCAGTTCCTGTGAGTTTTTCATACTGGGTTGTGTTCTTTTGTTTTTTTTCTTTTCTGGGTCGATCAGTTTTCTGTCTTACCATTGAATTTGGTTTTTCTGAATCAGAAATCTTTTAGAAGTTTGTATGTTCACTGTGATAATCATAGAACTCAGCTGAACAAATGCTTTCCTGGGCAGTGTTCGAAAAATCGGCCTAGGCGGCTAGGCGGTCGTGTCCTTTTAATATATATTTTTTTTATATAAATAGATTTTTTTCCTGACTTTAAACATTTATTTGGTATTGAGCAATAAAATTGTACTGTTAGAATTAAACAACAAAATAGTTAAGGGTCAAAAAGTGTTTCCTTTACTCGTTTCTCAATTCTCTGCAACTAAAGAGACCTTGTTATACTGAAAAAGTTGCATTTTTACATTCCTGCTGGGCCAGGAATTGAATTCGGAGAAATTGGTTCTTCTGAAATGAGTTCTCCTTGTTCATTTATCTTTGTTTAATTCTATCTGGTCTGAATATTCTTAGAATTTGAAGTCAACCATCTAAAAAATAAAAAGTTTATGGGAACTTTTGTCTTTTTGGCCTGAAATTCCTAGGAATTGAAAACAAATTTCGTTGGCTTACTTTGTGATATCCGGTTACAAACCGCCAAACATATTGCTTCAGTTAGCATTTTGCAGTTGTTGAGGTTCAGTCATTTGAGTTTTCTCTCTTAAAATATCACAAAAATGCAGGTATTCCTGATCCGGGAAGGGAAATACCAAGAGAGAATGAGGACAGAAGAATGCCAACATCCCCCTTTTTGGGACTGGAACCTGTTGAAAATCCTAATGCTTATTGCTTAATTAAAGAGAAGATCACTCAAGCTCTGAGACAGCTCAAGGAATTGACTGACCAACATGTTCTAGCTCAGTTTTGGGCACCAGTGAAGAATGGGGGTCGGTATGTGCTCACAACTTCTGGGCAACCCTTTGTTCTTGATCCTCATACTAATGGACTTCATCAGTATAGGATGGCTTCTCTGATGTATATGTTTTCTGTGGATGGAGAGAGTGATGGAATGCTTGGGCTCCCTGGCCGTGTTTTCCAGCAAAAATTGCCAGAATGGACCCCAAATGTTCAGTACTACTCCATCAAAGAGTATCCACGGCTTGGACATGCTCAGCATTACAATGTTCAGGGAACCTTAGCTTTGCCCGTGTTTGAACCCTCTGGACGGTCCTGTATTGGTGTTCTTGAGCTCATAATGACTTCTCCGAAGATCAGCTATGCTTCTGAGGTTGATAAAGTTTGCAAAGCACTTGAGGTTGGTTTATTATTTTATTTTCTGAGCATATATTAGTATTACATATTGTGTCATGCTCTTATTTAAACAAGCTTAGTGTACTTATTTGGTAAATTGATGGCTTTTGTTTTCATTTGAATACTAATATGGTTATATGAGTGAGCTTCAAACATGAAGAGGTTTGTCAGTGAAAAATTTTCATTTCTCCTGCAGGCAGTAAGTCTGAAAAGTTCAGAGATATTGGATCATACAAGCATGCAGGTGAGCTGCAATAACAATGTGTGCCTAATTTGGTATTCTTTTGGAACACAAGAAAGTAAATATGGATTTCTTCTATCATTTCCTCCTCCTCCGTTCTCACAGATATATGCTTGGCACTTCTTTTAACCAGATTCAAATATGCAATGAAGGTCGCCAAACTGCATTGACGGAAATCTTGGAGATACTGACAGTGGTGTGTGAAACTCACAAATTACCGCTTGCTCAGACCTGGGTTCCTTGTATGCATCGCAATGTTTTGGCTTATGGTGGTGGCCTGAAGAAGAGCTGTACTAGCTTTGATGGTAGTTGCATGGAACAGGTCTGCATGTCCACAACGGATGCGGCATTCTACATTGTCGATGCTCCTATGTGGCATTTTCGAGAGGCCTGTGTTGAGCATCACTTACAAAAGGGTCAAGGGGTTGCTGGGAGGGCATTTTTGTCCCGTAGCGCATGCTTCTGCAGAGACATTACCCAGTTCTGCAAAACTGACTACCCTTTAGTACACTACGCACGCATGTTTAAGTTAACCAGCTGTTTTGCAATCTGCTTACAGAGCACTCATACTGGAAATGATGATTACATTCTAGAATTTTTTCTTCCCCCGAGCATCACAGACAGTTATGAACAACAAACTTTGTTGGGCTCCTTATTGGCAATAATAAAGAATCATTTCCAGAGTCTCAAGGTTGCTTCTGGAATTATACTTGAAGAGGAAGGGCTTGTCGAAATGGTTCAAGCTTCTACAAACAAGGGACTTGACTCAAGACTTGAATGTATACGTATACCCCGTTAAGCGGAAACACAACCAGGGCCTGCCTTACCTAATGGAGAAGAGATGGTGCAGCTGGATTCTCCTTTATTTTATTTTAAATTTTAAATTTTTGTTAAAAACAAGAGAGCTTCTTGTGTTGTTTCTTTCCAAATAAAAATTATTTTGCATAATATTTGTAAACTTTTTGCTTCTTTTGTTAGGGGGGTAAAAAGAACAACATGAACCCAAAACACCCTAACGGAGCTCCCCAGCAAGGGATGGCAATTTTCCCCCCGGTAAGAGTCTTCGCGGGAATTTGACCCTAATGGGTCGAGTATGAAGGATAAAAAATGGGTATGGGGACGGGTACGGGAATTTGTTGAGTATGGTGTTCGGGGAGGAATGGGGATGATATTTGAATCCCCGATCTGAACCCTCCTCGTTTAGAATATATATATATAGTCTCCTTTTATCGAGGGACACCCTTCAGGGTTCCCTATGATTTTTTTTTCAACTATCCAAACTTTTTTTTTTTTTTTTAAAGTCTGCATTCATAGATCATCTTTACAAAAAATTAGACAAAACAGAAACCGTTTCGATATCCAATTGTGTGCTACAAAATCAATGAATGCTCAAGAAAGTACTAAAATTTCAATAATTCAATTGAGTGGTCCAATGATATCAGATTCAAGTGATTTTTTTGTAAATATTATCTTTAAATGATTATTTACAAAAAAAAGACGGTTTTGATTAGTGAAATACAATCTAGAGTAGGCCCTACAAGGGGTGTCTATCAAATAAGCTTATTTGAGAAATCCCTCAATGGAAGCTATATATATATATATATATATATATATATATATATAGGTCAGAATCGGGGGACATACATAAAACCACACTTTTTTACACATATCTTCAGCCCTTAGATCTATCCCAATCTAATGGTTCAGAACTCATTTAAGATGCACTTAATTTTGCATTTATTACTTTATTGGCAACAAACACGAACTTCTAAAACTCCTCTCTCTCGTATTCTTAATTTTTTTTAAATAGTTTTTCTATTTAAACCCCGCACTTCTCTTTGTTCACCTCAACTTTTAATTCAAATTTTCACAATTCCTAAGAAAACCCCACTATCTTTCCAAATTACCTCTAAATACACACTCAACAAAAAAACAAAAAGCACTCATCAATCTCACACCCCACACCCCGCTATCTTGCCACTCACCACTCTAAGTTCATCTCAACCTCACATTACTTAAAAAGATAAAAACACCATTATCAAATGTAGTAGCACAATTATTTTATTATTATTGTTATTATTAAAAATTTGAGAATGAACTAGGAGGTTTTGATAGAGAAGATGAGAGTGTAGTTGGTTTCTTGGAGTGAAAGAGGATGGTAATATGACGATAAGGTGTAGATGAGTTTGTGTTTTTCTAAAACTTAATATGAAGAGTGGTGGGATGTGTTTATAGATGTACTAGGGTTGAGTATTAAGTTGGATAACCTTTTGGAAACTCTTGTTTCTTTCTTTTTTTCCGATTATCTCTCTTATTTAATTTGATTTCATGTCTATTTCCCATACGACTTCATAACCCATCTCCCTGTGCAGCTCTGTTCCTTCCACAACTCCCTCTGTGATATTCTCTTAACTTGAAGCCATGAAAGTACATAAGATGCTTGGAAAATATCTTATTGCACTAATTAAGATAACTATAGTGAGAATCTCCCTTTACATATTCAATGAAATCCAATATGATTTTCATGTTTATCTAAAGCTCAACTGTTATATTTTTGTAATCTAATCTCTAGCATATATCCCATATTGGTGTTGAAGGGGAAATATTACTATTGTTGTGATTTTCAAGCTATCAATAAATCCCCTAATCTCTAGCATATATCTCAGGCTCTCTACAAGTCTAATTTGAGATAGTCCCACCCATCATATTGCCATATATATATATATATATATATATGCTATTAAACTGATTCTGCCGACTAAGTTTATATATTTTAAGCCTATATATTTAGTTAACTTCCACTTAACATGTAAACATTCTTATATTGTCTTATATATGTGTGTGTATATATATATAATCATTATCTTGCTCTAGTCTCTTTTTTTTTCCTTTCAACAAAGTAGTTTTATATTAATTTTTTCTTATGTAATGGGGCGGGTCGGGGAATCCATTCTCCAATGAAGGTGGAGATGGGATATTGCGGATATGAAGGCGGGGATGGGAAAAAAAGCTTAACGGGAATAGGAATGGCATACCCAACCCCGATTCAAGATATAGATTATTTATTGTAAATAAAAACTGATGAAGTAAGCTGTGATTATTTATGATAATTAATGGCAACATTTTTCCTAAATATCCTCCTTAGTGTTTCATTTTGTTTCTGTAATATTGTTCTCTTGTATATGTAATAATTTTATGCATACAAAATTATATATATACCTTTTGCATTTGTTCCTTCTTTTGAGAGGAAGGACTTAGGACTGCATGAGAAAATTAATTGTGTAGGGCAATAACCAAAAAATTGAAAACTCAACATTTAACTAATTTATGAAAAATAAACATAATTAAAAAGACAGGTATTCAGTCATTTCAATTTGAGCAAGCTGTAAATATGCCTCTAAATCAATAAAACAAAACAAAAAACAAAAAACTACCTAGCTAGATGATCTATATGATCAATTAAAAAGAAAATTCTAAACCATAAAAGAAAAATTAAAAGAAACCTAGCTAGATGATCTATATGATCTACTAATTCAAATAACTAATTAAGCTTTGGAAGGCACCTTGGGTGGAGAGCGTTGATCAGCGCAACTTTGTCTAAGGTCATCTCCAACCCAAGGACTAAAACCCAAAATATTGCCCAAACCCTCTCCCAACCCAAAAAAATAAAGGACCCAAAATTTGGGAAAACCCAAATTTGGACCCAACACTATTCAATGGAGCCCACTGCACATCTCAACAGCCCCATGTGCAAAGATTCCTCCGTGGCCCCCACCTTCATTTTTTATGCTGCCATTTTATCTTCCACAAGCGTCACTTGTCAAAGCCCCATTGAGTTGCTGTTGCAACATTGCTGTTCGTTTATTTATTTATTTTTAATATACATATAACTTAAATCAACGATGGGGATTAAATCTAAGCTATTTTAATGGTAAAAAAAAAGATCCAACAACTGAAATTTAAATCCAACGGTCAAAATAATATTTTAAATTAATCTAGATCAGATCCAACCCTAAAACTCACTCCAAACTCTATAAATACCCATCCATTTACCAAATAATCTACCAAAAATATTTTATCTATTTCTCAATTTATTTTTCCTTTGTCAATCTCATCAATCTCCTTTCTTTTAGAATTATGTTGTGTGTTTTCTTTTAAAATAAAATTATATTTGTGAAATTTAAATTTTTTTAGGTCAAATTATTCAAAAAATTTAATTTTGAAGTTATTACAAAAGATTGAATGAAGAAAAGTTATCCATAAAAAAAAATAGATTTAAACCATTCTTAAACAATTTAATAAAGTTGCGGACTTAAAATTTGAGTCCGTAGGGTTGGGAGAAAAAACAATTTGAGTTCGGGCAAAACTCAAATAGTCACTTTTTGGATGGGGAAATTTAGGTTTAGCCCCTCATGGGTTGGAGAAGGCCTAAGGGCAGGAACATATAATATCTATTGTTGAACTAGTCTAACATCAAGCCAAAACAATGTTAAATTCAGATAGGTAGGTCAGCGGCCCACTACTAACAACACCAATATTGTCCCCAACTTAACCACTTACAAAGCCCAATAGGTGTGGGGTTTTATCACAAAAGGTCTCGATGATATTAGTAGGAAAACCATTCATTATATATTTTATTTTATTTAATCAAGTTTCCGATGTGGGACTCATTCTTCAACACGCCCCTTCACATGAGACCACCACATAGCAGGCCACATGTTGAGCCAAGTTCACATTGAAGTCAAACATTGAAGCCCAACACATGAGCACCATGTATTGGGTAAGGGTAAATATTGAAGCCCAACATGTGAATACCACATATTAGGTAAGGGTAACGGCCCAATTCAGGCCCAGTCAATCAACCCGCTCTGATACCAAGTTAAATAAAGTAGTGCAAAAATTCATATATGCTCAGATATGCTCATATTTTTAGTCTTCTCCAATGTATTTATACAAGTACAAAGATGTCGCACGCCCAACTTGACAAGCGAGTCATAAATAGGGATGGCAACAGGCCGGTTATGGGCCGGATATGGTAATACCATCTCCGTTCCCGCTCACCATTCCCGTCCCCATCCCCGCCCCAATCCCCGGTTTAGGTTTTTCGGGGAATCCCCGACCCCGTCCCCGTCGGGGAAGTGCCTCCCATACCCGCCCCAATCCCCAGTTTTTAATAAGATATTTCTTGTTAAAATAATTTTCTAAAGCACAATCACATCATTGTGAAATTTTAAAAACAACCACCACAAGATATTTCTTGTTAAAATAATAACTCAACGAGGCAAAGAAGGAGGACACAAAACTTGAAATAATTTCTATCCAAATCTTTAGAAACTTTTTCAGTAAGCACAATAAATCCATCTAGTCTCTAGGGTAACTTTGTTTATTATACTATATTAATATATATTGATTATAAATAAATATATTACTTATCGGGCCGGGTTCGGGGATGGGGATAACAATCCCATCCCCGGTCAGGGATTTTGCAAATTCGGGGATCCCCGTACCCGACCCCAATTTTCCCCCAAAAACTCCCTCCGTTAGGGCGGGGACTCGACCCGACGGGTATTATTGCCATCCCTAGTCATAAACCACAATTGAAACAATTGACAAACCCTAACAAATAGGGCACATAGAAGAACACATCAAATAAGGGAGAACACCGAAACCCTATGAGCACGGCAGTAGGTAAGGCAGAACA
Organism: Prunus dulcis; assembly: GCF_902201215.1. Taxonomy (NCBI): domain Eukaryota; kingdom Viridiplantae; phylum Streptophyta; class Magnoliopsida; order Rosales; family Rosaceae; genus Prunus; species Prunus dulcis. The sequence goes on from NC_047654.1 coordinate 11,466,629, forward strand.
AAAACCTTGTGATACCATGTTAAATTCAGAGAGACGGGTCAGCGGCCCACTACTAACAACACCAATATTATCCTCAACTTAACCACCTACGAGGTTCAGTGGGTGTGAGGTTTTATCACAAAAGGCTAGGTGATATTAGTAGTGGAACCTTTCATTATATATTGTGTTTTATTTAATCAAGTTTTCGATGTGGGACTCATTCTTCAACAAACTGATCAATTCCATCGATGGCAGCACAACAATCTGGTCCAAATGCGACTATAATCGCTAGTTAAAAGTGCAGAAATTAGGTCTCCCACTAATCTGTCCATGTTAGTTAGTGATGACCAACATTTTTCATAATCTTCTTGCGTTGGTGGCTTCCATGTTGGCAGTGCTGGAACTCGTGGTGGTAGTTGCGCAGCTGGTGCTGGTGGTGGCGGTAGCGTCAAAGGCGGTCCAAGGTAGAACCAAAGTCGTGAGACTGCCTTCGGATGTGCCTCATGATCAACATTAGGGTTATGTCTTCCTAACCCTACATTGAACAGCAATGCCGAGCACACAAAAAGCAACACAATGGAAATTGAAATCTTCATATTGATCAATGATATTTGCTCTCAAATCAATTGCTTATGCATGTTACTCTCGTAGGGAGGTCTTTTTATAGTTTATCAAGTAGAGTTGGACCGGTTTACAACCTAAGCTTGCATTTTTATGTAAAACACTCAAACACTTATCAAATTAGCAGTTCATTTTAATCATACTTCAACTCCAAACTCATCAAAATGACAAAATGGTTTTTAATACATAACCAATATCCCGTGATTAAAAGTTAAAACAAACTAGATTAGCATTAATTGGTATATTAATGTTGAACTTCTCGATGATCTCATTTCTTCGCATATACAATATAATTAAAACCAAACTCTCTTACAATCTTATCAAAATCAAATCAACCTTTTCATGTGCATAACTAAACTTCTTGTTTTTTTTAAAAAATAAAAGAGCGATAGTATTTTATTGATAAGAAAACAAGTACAAAGCAACTAAAGTGCTGAATATAGATACGCAACAACAAGTTGAACTAAACTTCTTATAAGCATATGTTGATTGTGTCGTTTTATCCAACTTAGTTCAATCCCTTGGCTAAAAAATTGCAGCATATTTTTTTTGTATGGATGTTCTTGAGTTTGGTAAAATCTCATCCCACAACATTGCCGAATAAACTTGAGGTCCAAATGAAAGATAAGATACGCGGCTTTGTGAACCGTGATTTCCCCAAAAGACAAGAGGAGCTCATACCTGCTACCAAACAAACAGAAGCTGCTGGGAGACAAGTGGACAAGCGTGGATGTGGATCCATATAAGCCAACCAAAATGGGTAATTTCTATTTGCAGAAAAAGTAAACGTATTGATTTTGTGTCACCAAATTATTAATTATGGCAATTAGCATCACTAAATTATTGATGGTTCAGTAAATCATTATCTTAATAGATGCAGTGGATTTATCACTGTCACTAATGGATCCAATTATATCCAAATTACTTATATTTTATTCGATGGCGTCCAAATAAACAACTGTGTATTAGTAGTTTTTTCACATCCATATTTTATAATTCCAACATCAACTTCCAGATGTATATTTCACACTTATATATAATAATAAAACTTTTAAAAAAAATTCAAACAATTATATAATTATATTCCATTGTTGAGAACTAAACAAGCTTAGTTCATGACCTAATCAAGCTAATTAGCATTTTTTAAAAGCTAACAACTCCTTTAATTAAGATACTTCCCGAGGCAGTGACCCACTAGCCTCTGTAAAAAGCCTGTCACTTTGTTATAAGAAACAATGAAACAATAACAGTGACTCCGTGACGTAGGTTGCACAATAATTTTAGGTTATTGAAGAATTGCATGCGCACTTATTACTAAATCTTTTGTTATAAACTCTAAAATTATACTTGTGTTATAATATAGGTTTATGAGAAAATCTGATGTCTTGCGAGGAGTATATTTCTTTGTCCACAACACTTATTATGTGACCATGTTATGTGACAAGTGCTATAAACAAAGGAATATATCCCAGATTGCAAGTACGATTCTCTCATAGACATAAATTTTATGTGCGATATTGTCGAAAATGTATCGATAACATATTGATATATTTTGTTGCCGAAAATAATATCGACACATTATAAATGATATATCAAAAATTCATTTTTAATAAAGAATGGACGTCTAAACTATACCCGGACTACTCTAATGAATTCATAATTCCACGCATATCACCCCATGTTACGGTAACCACCACACCTAAGTACGTAGTAAAAATAAAGAATAAAAGAAGCGAACAAACAAGTTCCAAGTTGCAGACTTGTTTGGCAGTTGATTGCAACAGATGATTATTTCCCGGAATACTTTATCCACTATATTCACTCTCGGTCTCGACTGCAAGTTGTAAAAAAAAAATTAAAAAACAACTAATGGATTCCATGGAATCACACCGACCCCGCGGATTATTACCATTACTGAATCCTTCTCTTCCTCTCAAAATCTTTCTTCCTAAAGGGACAACTTTCCCGGAAAACGAAAGAAAAATCACTGCTTTCCCAGAAAATGGTCGAGCCAGAAGAGGAAAGCCAAACTCAAGCCATTCCGCCAAAGTCAAAGAACATAGTGGACGACAGAGAAGCTGCGCTCATGGAGTTTGATCTTGACCTCGATACTTTTTGGCCGTTGGATCCGGTTCACTTTCCTTCTAACCCCACGTCCCCTCCTTTGTTCTCGTCCACTGGCCAGCCCTGTTCTCCTTTATGGGATTTTCCTGATGGTGATGCTGATAATGATGATAAGCTCGCTGGACAAGTTGATCAAGCTCTTTCTGACCGTCCTCAATTCAGTTCCTGTGAGTTTTTCATATTGGGTTGGGTTGTGTTCTTTTGTTTTTTTCTTTTCTGGGTCGATCAGTTTTCTCTGTCTTACCATTGAATTTGGTTTTTTCTGAATCAGAAATCTTTTAGAAGTTTGTATGTTCACTGTGATAATCATAGAACCCAGCTGAACAAATGCTTTCCTGGGCAGCGGTCGTGTCCTTCCTAGCCGCCTAGGCGGTCGTGTCCTTTTAATAATTTATTTGGTATAAATAGATTTTTTCCTGACTTTTTTTGATATAAATAGATTTTTTTTTTCCTGACTTTAAACATTTATTTGGTATTGAGCAATAAAATTGTACTGTTAGAATTAAACAACAAAATAGTTAAGGGTCAAAAAGTGTTTCCTTTACTCGTTTCTCAATTCTCTGCAACTAAAGAGACCTTGTTATACTGAAAAAGTTGCATTTTTACATTCCTGCTGGGCCAGGAATTGAATTCGGAGAAATTGGTTCTTCTGAAATGAGTTCTCCTTGTTCATTTATCTTTGTTTAATTCTATCTGGTCTGAATATTCTTAGAATTTGAAGTCAACCATCTAAAAAATAAAAAGTTTATGGGAACTTTTGTCTTTTTGGCCTGAAATTCCTAGGAATTGAAAACAAATTTCGTTGGCTTACTTTGTGATATCCGGTTACAAACCGCCAAACATATTGCTTCAGTTAGCATTTTGCAGTTGTTGAGGTTCAGTCATTTGAGTTTTCTCTCTTAAAATATCACAAAAATGCAGGTATTCCTGATCCGGGAAGGGAAATACCAAGAGAGAATGAGGACAGAAGAATGCCAACATCCCCCTTTTTGGGACTGGAACCTGTTGAAAATCCTAATGCTTATTGCTTAATTAAAGAGAAGATCACTCAAGCTCTGAGACAGCTCAAGGAATTGACTGACCAACATGTTCTAGCTCAGTTTTGGGCACCAGTGAAGAATGGGGGTCGGTATGTGCTCACAACTTCTGGGCAACCCTTTGTTCTTGATCCTCATACTAATGGACTTCATCAGTATAGGATGGCTTCTCTGATGTATATGTTTTCTGTGGATGGAGAGAGTGATGGAATGCTTGGGCTCCCTGGCCGTGTTTTCCAGCAAAAATTGCCAGAATGGACCCCAAATGTTCAGTACTACTCCATCAAAGAGTATCCACGGCTTGGACATGCTCAGCATTACAATGTTCAGGGAACCTTAGCTTTGCCCGTGTTTGAACCCTCTGGACGGTCCTGTATTGGTGTTCTTGAGCTCATAATGACTTCTCCGAAGATCAGCTATGCTTCTGAGGTTGATAAAGTTTGCAAAGCACTTGAGGTTGGTTTATTATTTTATTTTCTGAGCATATATTAGTATTACATATTGTGTCATGCTCTTATTTAAACAAGCTTAGTGTACTTATTTGGTAAATTGATGGCTTTTGTTTTCATTTGAATACTAATATGGTTATATGAGTGAGCTTCAAACATGAAGAGGTTTGTCAGTGAAAAATTTTCATTTCTCCTGCAGGCAGTAAGTCTGAAAAGTTCAGAGATATTGGATCATACAAGCATGCAGGTGAGCTGCAATAACAATGTGTGCCTAATTTGGTATTCTTTTGGAACACAAGAAAGTAAATATGGATTTCTTCTATCATTTCCTCCTCCTCCGTTCTCACAGATATATGCTTGGCACTTCTTTTAACCAGATTCAAATATGCAATGAAGGTCGCCAAACTGCATTGACGGAAATCTTGGAGATACTGACAGTGGTGTGTGAAACTCACAAATTACCGCTTGCTCAGACCTGGGTTCCTTGTATGCATCGCAATGTTTTGGCTTATGGTGGTGGCCTGAAGAAGAGCTGTACTAGCTTTGATGGTAGTTGCATGGAACAGGTCTGCATGTCCACAACGGATGCGGCATTCTACATTGTCGATGCTCCTATGTGGCATTTTCGAGAGGCCTGTGTTGAGCATCACTTACAAAAGGGTCAAGGGGTTGCTGGGAGGGCATTTTTGTCCCGTAGCGCATGCTTCTGCAGAGACATTACCCAGTTCTGCAAAACTGACTACCCTTTAGTACACTACGCACGCATGTTTAAGTTAACCAGCTGTTTTGCAATCTGCTTACAGAGCACTCATACTGGAAATGATGATTACATTCTAGAATTTTTTCTTCCCCCGAGCATCACAGACAGTTATGAACAACAAACTTTGTTGGGCTCCTTATTGGCAATAATAAAGAATCATTTCCAGAGTCTCAAGGTTGCTTCTGGAATTATACTTGAAGAGGAAGGGCTTGTCGAAATGGTTCAAGCTTCTACAAACAAGGGACTTGACTCAAGACTTGAATGTATAAGTATACCCCGTTCCGCGGAAACACCACCAGGGCCTGCCTTACCTAATGGAGAAGAGATGGTGCATCTAGATTCATCAAAGCCACAGTTAATGGTAAGCAATGCTGTTAATGAGGGTGGAGAAAACAATATTTCTTGTCCAGAGAATAAAGACATAAAAAAGAAATCAGAAAAGAAACGAGGAAAAGCAGAGAAATCAATTAGTCTAGAGGTTCTCCAACAATATTTTGCTGGGAGTCTTAAAGATGCTGCTAAGAGCCTTGGAGGTATGCTTATGCACTTAACATATTGTTTCTTACAATTATGCTCATGTTGTCTCAACAAATGCTAAAATGTTTATTTACAAAAAGCTAGTTTTTTTGGTTTCAGTAGGAATTGAGATAAATTGTTCTCAAAGAAATTCTTGCTTTGCAGTTTGTCCTACTACAATGAAGCGCATCTGTAGGCATCATGGAATCTCCCGCTGGCCATCTCGCAAGATCAAGAAGGTGAACCATTCTCTCTCTAAGCTACAGCGTGTAATTGAATCAGTCCAAGGTGCTGAAGGAGCATTTGGTTTAACTTCTCTTACTGCAAGTCCACGTTCTGGTGCTGTTGGGTCAATTTGTCGGCCTTATATCTTAAATGGGTCTAATCAGCAAAACTCACCAAGCTCTAAACCCAGTGAACTTCATGGAGAAAAGAAAGACTCATCCACCCCTACTACACCAGGAAAAGAGGGGCAGGCTTGGATAGAAAATCAGTTGCTAGATGGGGGGATTCTGAGTCAGGAGGAACTTCTTCTGGAACATGGCAGGTTTCTGCTAGACGATGGTAAAGGCTCAAACACATCCAAAACGGGAAGCAGCTCAAGGGAGGCGAGTGCTGGTACCCCTACTTCTCATGGATCATGCCAAGGTAGTCCTGCAAATGGAAATGCGTTGGTAAACAATCCCTTTGTTCCTTCCATCCATGATCAATGCATCGAAGTGAATGGCTTCCCTGAATCAGCAGTTCGACCACCAAAGGAACCGAATTTATCAGTCGCATGCTCAATACCCGATGCTGTCCTGATGACAGATCCTGAAGAACCATGTAGAGGAATGCTAATAGAGGATGCTGGAAGTTCAAAAGATTTGAAAAATCTGTGTCCTCAAGTAGACACTACGGTGGACGAGCAAGTTCCAGAAGCTGCTTGTACAAACCCCCCATGTTCTGATTCCGCTCTAAACCCATCCAACACAATGCCACATATCATAGCTAGGCAAGACATGAAGAGTGTGACCATAAAGGCTACGTATAAAGAAGATATTATTCGGTTTCGTATATCTATGAGTTCTGGTATTGTGGAGCTGAAAGATGAAGTGGCAAAGAGATTAAAACTGGAAATGGGCACATTTGATATCAAATATATGGATGACGACCTGGAGTGGGTTCTGATAGCCTGTGATGCAGACCTGCAGGAGTGTATGGAAATTTGTAGATCATTAGGCAGAAAAATGATCCGACTCTCGGTTCATGACATTATGTCCAATTTTGGAAGCTCTTGCGGGAGCATGTAGGAATCAGGATTAAATTGTAAATATGTTTAGTAACTTAGTTTAAGTGAAGATATAAGTACTTTTTCTTTCTTTTCTTTTTTTTCTTTTTTTTTGGTCTGACAAAGTGTAGGTATTGGTTCTTTGAGGTTGCTTCAGTTTTGCCCCCTCATTTCCTCGATTTCAATGTGTTATTTGTTACAATTGAAAGAAAAATCTCTACACACATGTCAATCTGTGATTGACATGCAAGTATTTTCCCTCTGATATTACCTCCTTTAGCCTCAACATTGCAGCTGTCTGAGGTACCATTTTTAAGAGCTTGGAGCATTAGCTACTCTCTACCACCACAAAACGCGAGAGACTTGTATGTCAAGTGGTTAAGTTGCCTTACAATCAGGCCATTTTTTGGATACTCCCTCTTTATTATCTCTTGTAATGTCTCTTGTATTAAAAAAGAAAAATATAGCCACAAAACAAAAAGCTGTCTTTTTATAAACAAGGCTTCTGCCTTGATCCTTGATCATTTCAAGGTAAACATAGATGCATGGTCCTCATAGTTCCTGGTACAATTATGAAATTATAATATTTCATATGGCATAAGTATAAAGTCACTCATGCCACAGAGTGACACATAAAACCATGTAACCATGTATCTATCGTTATGTACCATAGTGACCATATTGTGGTCTCACACAACACAAACATAGATAAAGTCCGACCTTTATCAAAAACTTATATTTCTTTGATGGGGTCCTCTTGTCCGACTCATTGGACGGCAGCGGAGACGATACACGGCGGAGTTGCTCATGTCCCGTGTTGAGGAGCACTACCATTCTGAGTAGTACTGCCTATCTTTTTGGGTTCATCTCCGTCGGAAACCACCTCTGTCAAACTCACCTGCCTAGCTTTCCTTTCTGCCAACAGTCTCTTTGTATTCTTGTAGTATGTGGCGTAGAGAATCAGCTGGCCCGACCCAAAAAGTAAGCCCAGCCCATTGGGAATCTGAAAATAAACACACCACAGGCCCCATTTATTTTATTTTATTTTTGGGGTAAAATGCAGGCCAAAGATCAAACACAAAGAAACTACAAAGATAAAAATTATTTATTTCATGAAGAAACCCATGTGCGTGTTTGCCTTTTCAGGTTTATCCAGACCCAAAAGGAGATAAGCAATCAATGCATGGAAATAAATAATTAGGAAATGTTTTTAATTATTTTAAAATATAAAATTATTTGTCCATTAATTTAGATTTTAGATGGATGAAGAATTATTATAATTAGAGTTTGAGAACTTTACAGTCAAGAAGATGTCGAAACGGATGAGAGCAAATGAAAACCAGGCAAGACCATTGGCAAAGGAAAATAACGAGAGGCAAAACGGCATGAATTCCACACTCTTTGTTGTAATCACCAATTTCTGTCACGCACAAGAAACACAATACAATTAGAATATGATCAAATGAGAAGAAATTTTTTTTTTTTTGGTATTTGATATCAATTTACAGTATTTACTATTGTATTGATAGCCGGTTGATTACTATATTATAGTATTAATTTGGTCAATATTTGCTAATATTCAACGTAATATTAGCAATATACTAGGTAGGGCTAGGCTCGTAAGTCGGTTTGATTTTGAGCTAAAACCGATTATTGAACCAGCCAGTCAATTTTTAAATTACTTAACTGATTTATTGGTTCAATTCAATTTATCAATTGAATTTCAAACAAAAACCTCAATAAATCGGTTGATATGTTCAATTTAATCAGTTTTATCAATGCAAATGCACTGCCCTAATACCAGATACTGTAAATTGATACTCATACAGCCAAATCAAAGCTCGAAATGAATATATATATATATATGTATATGTATATGTATAAATGTATTTTAGAAATATGATTAGGGTAATTACCATGACAGCGAGAGGTGAAGCATACATCATGATGTTACATAGAATGCAAACGATGCCCACAATAAGTGACCTCCTCTCGTATGTATGGGCCAAAATGAGAACCGTGAGGACAAGAAGAGCCATGAGTACGAGCTCCACAAGTAAAATCAGAAGCACTTTGAGCCTCTGCTTCTTGTCAGACGCGTAGATGATGAAGAGGATGATGTAGGAAAGCTCAATGAAAATGGCAGAGCCATTGATGGTCACCACCAAAATACTGTGAGGGTGCACCATAGGCAATCCGTAGAGGGCCCACACCATGCAGTTGGCTAGGGTTGCAAGGTATGGGGCTGGTGAGTATTGCTCCACTGAACCTTTTTTCCATATTCGAACAAAAGTCGGCCTGGAAATGAGAATTATTAGTGTACTGTGTGTTAGGACAAAAATGTTGTCAACTTCAAATATGGAAAAAAGGGATGAGGTGGGGGTCCTAAATAAGGCAACACATCTTTTATTAATGGTGCTACATACCGAAATGTGTGCCCTCTATATAATTCAATTTTACTTTTTCATTGGGATAAATATATGTGTAAATTCCCTTCCAACCTTGATTATGGCAAATTACAAATTTAAGATATAATTATGACTAGTACCATTTATCTAAAAAGGCCGTGATTGTTTGGTGTTTGATACCAATTTACTGGTATATATAGTTTGGTATCACTAAATATCAAGACGATACTAACAAAATATCGACTAAATATTCACAATATATTGGATACTGTAAATTAGTACCGCTATTAAATCATCTTGAGAAAAACTTAAGATAATGTAAAATCATGCATTTACCAAATTTTGTGTACAATTCAACAAAATTTTAATACCTGTAAAATTGTTTATATTCTCTTTTTTTTTTAATTATAAAAAATATCACTCTGCCTTGAAGAATTAAAGAAATGGAGAAGAACCATGCTTACACTGGTGATAGGAACAGAATGAGTGAGATAACGTTTCCTGAAAAATAAGCAAAAATACAAAAATTGCCGACATCAAGTTTGAATATCAGAAGATAAAGCAATCTATATATATATATATATATATATACATGAAACTGAAAGAAATGAACTTCAATTCCTCACTCTACACTTGTTTTGAGTTTAAAGATGCTAATTACACTCTAATTAACTCACCTATGACACCGATCACGGTTCGAACAACATCTGCAGAAACCATGGCTGTGACTAAATCTAATTAATTAAGCTCTAACTGAAGAAGAAGGAAGAAGGAAGAAGAAGAAATAGAAAAAGAAATAAGGTGATGAAACTAGATGAGCTGAAAGGAGAGTGAGATGGAAGGAAGGAAGAAGGAGAAAATGAGGGAGAGGAGGATTGTCTTGTACAGTTTTAGTGGTTTGGATTGTAATTTGTAACCCTCAGAGCTGTTAGGTGACTTGCATGGCATGTATTGGGTGGTGCAACTTATAGCAACACATGGAAGAGGATCAAGTGCCCCTTAAACGGTGGATTAAGGGAATAATGCCCTTCATCCAAAGGATGAGAGAGAGAGAGAGAGAGACAGACAGAGACAGACAGAGTTTGCCTTGGGCTTTGGCACTACCTTCAAGATTCTCAGAACCCTAACGTTACAAGACTCTCTGCTAGCAAAGTTACGGTGCTTAGAAAGTGACTTTTTTTATAATAAAAAATTCTCAGAGGCTTTTTCATAGATTTAGAGCCATTATCAATTGCTTTCCCACTGAATCCATAATTTGGGTGCATTTTTGCTATTTGGGTCCACAGAAGTCCAGTTATTGGTTAATTTCTTGATTTTTTGGTGCAAATTTACAGTGATTAAAATTCACATTTTCTTTTATTCAGAGGAAGCAGTAGGTTTCAATTTTATTTAACTGAAAAGAATATGTACAAAAGAGCATTAAAAAGTGATCTCGTTAAAATCTTCTGGAGAAAAACCACTTGGGATAAAAAAATTCACATTTTTTTACTTTTACAAAGAAAATATATATTAATTTTTCTTCCACATAGCTAGCTAGTTAGGTAGCCAAGTTTAGTTGGTGCAATTTTTGATGGTACAACTTAGATCAGATGCTCCATATAATTACGGATTTGGCTTTCTTTTTTATATATTTTATTTTCTTCTAAGAATAATTGTGAGCAGAGCAGGTGGGTCATAGGTTTTTTGTTTTTTTTATGATAACTGGACGGCCATCGACTTCTTTTAAAAAAATAAAATTCCAATTTATTATTGGTGAAAAGGAAGAAATTAAATTCGAGAGGTCCACATGAAAGTACAACGGTGGGTGACAAGTGAGTCACACCGTCTAAGTTCGAATGTGAGTTGGTCATGCATTCAATTAACGTTGCCTATTATTGATCATGATATCTTGTTTTTGTTAAGTAATAATTAACTTGCATTTTAAGTAAATTTAATTAGCATCAAATTCAATACAAAAGCATGTGTACAAAATCAGTTCTAATAGGGTTAATTATAGTTTAGTATCATGTGGTTACACTCTTAAGACATGTTAATCCTTATATTTTTAATTTTTATAATTAGATACTCCGGTCTTTTAAATTTGTTACAATGCGTTTCCGTCGTTAGGGTTTTAGTCAGATCTCACCATTAATTACTTACGTGACATTATAGGGCCTACATCTTCGCTTTTTTATTATTATTATTTTTATATTAACTTGATCTTGATTTGTAGCACGGGGGACATTTAATCTGGCCAAAAAGAACTAATATCAGATACACAGGCATCAAGATTTCAGTTAAAGTGAGTGAGCCAGCAGTCCAAAACACGACTGATAACAGATACATATAGACTAATTAGGTCACCCTGTCCACCGAATCGACCTTAAAGCAGTCCAAAAATTTGAGAGACAGTTAACTATCTTTTTCGTTGAAACTGTTGGAGTTTACTTTTATTTTTGTGTGCGTGTGTGTGGAGGTTTTGTAATAATTTTTCAAGGTCGGCCTAATGGCCAATGTCCAACACCGATTTGCATGAATAATTCTCTCTGCTTTGATACGATTCTGTTCATCAAATCATTCAGAAGGTGCCCTGCTACGTGCACAAAATAGAGAAATTGCACCAATATTATATGTAATTCCACTCTCCCTTTGATGATGATGGTAATATTCTAATGTGAATTGATGCATGTTTTGGTTTATATTATATGTTTTAATTGGATTTCGATTCATATTCATTTAACCCTTTATGAACGTGTACAAAAAAAGGCATATGGATTTCGATTCATATTCATTTGGCCATTATTTACATATTATAATAATATATATGAAGTGCATTTGGATTATTTGAAGAACCCTTTTTGACTTTCAGTGCACCTCTGTCAATCTATGGCACCATGCCATTGCCACCAGGGACACAGAGTCACGGGTTTTTTCTATTATAAATGGTTCATGCCTTTTGCGGAAGCTTCTATTATTAAACCCAAAAACTGGTGAAATGTATGGATATTTTAATTTTTACCCAAAAGAGTGGGAAAATAAATCACTGGATATTACTCGTTAGTTTATAATTACAGTTCTAAGCACTTTTAGCGGACAGCCCAACCCTAGCAAAAAGGTGTTCAGGTCAAGAAATGCAGCTTGAGCGGTACAAAACTGCCCAAGCAAGGTGTGGGTTCCACTAAGTCCTGGTAAGCCCAAAAACGTAGACATACAATCAACACCATACAAAAGCTTTCACAGAGAATTCAAACTCAACTTTGACACTTACTAATTGTCTCTTTAATGATGGAAAGGGAAATTGGAAAGAACAATGCAATCTTTTGAGTCTAATGCAGAAGTTTAGTCACACAAATACATCCAAAATCAACCTACTCATGATGCAGACCAATGGTTAAGTCACAGCACGCACGCACACACACACACTTTAGACATCAACTAGTGGCAGAAGAATTGAGTCTCTATCAACAAACAGGCAGTGTTTCAGATCAATGGCAAGGCTTGCATTTGCATATTAGGCCGGCGTAGGGTTTGATGTGAACATATTCCTTTCATCTATGAGATTAATGATGTATATATATATATATATATATATATATATCTGTCTGGTGAATCAAATTCTGATAAAGACTAATATTTGGACTGACATGAAGGGGGTAAGGTGGGACATGACTTTGTGTACAAAGTGTGAGGCTCAAAAATTTACAGCACCAAAAAGAAAAAAGAAATGGCAAATATTTCATTTCAAGTCAAGTCATAGACATATATATATATATATATATATATAAATATTATATTCTACTATGTCGATGACCTATGGCCTTTTGTAGTGTATTATGGAACTACGTACCTTTTCTTCTAATCACTACCTTCAAATTCTTGTTCTTTGTTATCTTAATATCTAAAATAGGAATAATATTTCTCTTCATCACTCAAGTATTTCATGCCAAGGTGTTGATGGACCCAATATAAGGCCAATGCTCATCTAATTTCATTTGTCAAAATGTTGGCGCATAATACTTTCGAATAACATTAGGTTCGTCAAATTTATTTACCAGATATGTTTATCGAACATTATGCCTTGCGCATTAGGTATAAATGATGTTCCAATGTAGGCTGTCTGATTTGAGCAAGTGACAAGTTAAGTTAGGACATTATTCGCTGAGCATAGCAGTGCAGTGGTGAAAAAAACTTACCTAAAGTGTCAAATAATTGATGAGAACCTTGAATTCTTTTATTATGTGTCTTTAATTATTCTCCTTTTCAAGTTGTCAAATTAAAGAGAAGACTTTACTTTGATTGGGTTGCCATCAACCCATGAATCCCATATACCTCTTCAGCCGAAATGGCCCAGGAACTATTTGCTTGATCCAGAGAATTAATATTGCACGAGTATTTTATATCTTGTCAGTTATAAAGAGCTGAGAATATGATTCAGGGCAAATAATGGAGACCAGATTCTTAAGGAAACTGGTATAATAATGAGTGCTGGCATTTCCTGGCAAAATCATGGGCACCAATAAGTGATGTGATTTCGATTAAGGTGGTATACAAACACAAGTTGGGAAACAAAGCAAGAATGTGTCTTAAATTCTGAAAATTAATCATTCTTATATGAAGAGACATGTATTTTAAAACTTCACGTCTGTGAGTAATTTCTGACTATATATTATTAGAAACTGATATTTAAGTGGGTGATTATTGACCATAAATCATTGAAAACTAAGATCTGATCAATAGTTAGAAATTGCCCAGACATGTGCGGTACGTAGACCTTGGCAAAATCCGTCTCCCTGAATTATACTACCAAAAAAAAAAAAAAAAAAATTTTTTTAATTTGAAGTTGCCTAAAGTTGTGCTCACCCAAGCATCAATTTGGGCAAAAGTGTCTATTGGTAAACTTTCTCAATGTTTTAAAATTAGTCAAGTCTGGTCTGTTTATTGATCCTATGAGGTCTAACCTCTTGGACTATTTAGGATATTTTGTAGAGTACTGAGATGCTTGAAAAATGTATGAACTCAAGAATGAGACGGGAAAACATACATGTGAATTTTATTCACTCAAATGCATATTTTTCTTTTCAGTGAACAGCTTCAAGCTTACAATGCAGACATTCAATAAAACATTATCAGAGAAGGAAAAAAGAAGAAGAGAGAAATTCAAAACTCGAGAAACAGAAAACCTCGCCAAATTAAAACGTCAAGCCTATACATGATCTTGATCTATGTTACAGAATGTGCAGGTGCAGGAGAGCTGAAAGAAATGGAAGTGGAGATCTTTTTTCTTTTGAATAAAATCTTGCCGGGTTTTTCCTTTCAAAGTCTGAAGCCCAAGCCACCCCACCTCTTTGTGCCCTCTTTCTTCGTCTTCTTCGAGTTTGGATCAATAAGGTTTTCCAGTGACTTTGCTTTTCTGTCTCGAGTCCTGCCTGCTTCTTTCAGAAGCTCAGTTAGTCTTCTCTTCTCATCTTCGAAATCAGGATTTGCAATTCCGAGCTTTTCTTCTCGTAGTTTAAGGACATACTCCAAAATTTCAATTGCATCTTCAACTCTGAAAAAGATCCACAAAAGATTTGTTAACAACTGAATTTTCAGGGCATAATAATCAAGTTCCTACGTTTATCAGTGGCACTGGCACATTCTCGGTAAACACACATAGAATACTTGGCATAATAAAAGCTTAGGGGCAAAGAAAATTATGTTTCCAGAGTATGCAAATGATGTAAACCTGGAAGACAGACATGACTGAGGCAGTCAAAAAACCTCATTCAAGGCCAGTAACAAGATACGATAAAAGTCTGGAAAATGGATTGCAATCCACTTGTGCCAAATTTTGGGGGATATGCAGGTGCTAACACCCAATTCCTGACTATCAACACCCTGGCTACAAGGGTCATACACATTTTTCCGTTTCTAAAGAAGATGAGCAACAAAGGGACAGCCCATATAGAACAAAATAATAGCTTTTGCATGGAGTGTTCACGTAAATGAGAAACATGCTACCATCTTGAGCCAAAAAAATGCAAGCAGAGGACTCAATATATTACCTCCCCATAGCATCATAGGTTGCAGCGAGATTGCTATATATTCCAAGAGTATCTTGATGACAAGGACCACACTCTTGTTCTAATATCCCCCTCGCTTCTTCAAACAACTCAGCAGCCTCATCTATCTTGAACAACTGTACACAAGCCAATCCCATCTGGTTCAGCACAACCCCAAAGAAGGGCGACTTCTTCTCTCCACTAGCTCTAAGTTTCACTACAGCACTCTCAAAAGAGCTCCTTGCTTCTTCATATCTCCCAAGCACGCAAAACATCACTCCCATCCGTGCTTCTATTCCAGCAATTGTGCTTTGCTGTCCTGGTTTATCCTCCAACAACTTCATCGCCTTCTGCAACAGCTTAAGTGCCTCCTCAGGCTCATCCATGGATTCATAAATGGCTGAAATTTCAGTCAACCCACCAGAAATCTCTTCTGCCGTTGTTCCAGGCACAGGCTTCACATATATCCTCAGGGAATTCTCACAATATGATTTGGACTCTCGGATCTTTCCAGTTCTATGATATAAGTCAGCAAGGCGAACAAAGACAGAGGCAACAGAAGGGTGGTTGTCGCCCTTTGATGACTTTAAAACAGTGAGTGCCTTCTGATAAGAGAAGACGGCCTCATCAAAGCGACAAAGAGACATGTAAATGTTACCTATGCTGACATCAATAGCAGCAACCTCATTTTCTTGCCCATTTGCAATCATTGCCATGCTGGCAAGGACAAGATGTTCAAGTGCTGATTCATAATCTCCCTTTGCCTCACATATGAGAGCCATCAGCCGGCGGTCAGCTGCCTCTTCAAGGGATGCTGGTTCACTATGAGCACGGTGAATTTCAAGAGTTTTCTTGCACAATTCTTCTGCTCTTTCAAACTGCATTGCTTGGACATGGGCCTCAGCTAAATATCTGCATATCCAACACCGGTTCACTTAAAATTCAATTGCTCTAACTTTATTTCAAGCCATCACTAAAATTAGCTTAGTTCACTTGAAGAATTTAAGCATTCATTTCAAAAAAAATATTAACCCAAAAAGAAAAAGACACAAGACACACTCTGGGAAGCAAAACACTTGCACAACTATAATTGATATGTGGTTGATAGCATTGCATCTTTAACTGGTAGCTGATTTCATAAAAGCCCCTTAAGAATCTATCCCTTTCTCCAGGGTAGATACCTAGAAATCAATACTGTGTCAAGTCAATGTTTATGCCATGTATCCCAGGTGTTTCATTTCAACTTAAGCATTTCAGGAAAAGAAAGCCTTATTCTGTCCCGCCAAATTCAGTTCATATTGGCATCAACCCACATTACATGCAAATGTTTTCAAAACTTATCAATTTGGAAATGAGTTTAACGAACATGAACACCAAGGTCAATTACGCAATGAGCTTAACAACATGCTAACCTCAAGTTACAGTCAACCAATCAGTTCAATTTCTCGATTTTGCCCCAGTTTAAATATACTTATTTATCTTTGTTTCCTTCACATTTGGTCAAATTTGATTGTGTTCTACATTTCAAGGCCCAAATTTTCAGCCCGCATAATAAACACTGCCAGAAACTATTAACAAATTCTCCAAATTTGGCTACGCATTCTACCATAATTCTCTACCGAGTTTTTTAAACCGCACTATATATCTTCCATCTTTGACCCATTATCCAAAGAAATCTCAAACAAAAACCATTAATATTACTTCTACAAGAGAAAATAAAATAAAAGAACTAATCTTTTCAACAATCTCCAAACAATTAAACCGATCCTTATAAGCACACACAAAAACCCATGCACGGCAACCCACAAAATTGAAAATAAAAGTAAAAAGCAGGGAAATTTAGACCTGCAAGTTTCACCAACTCTGGGATCAGTGTCACCCAAAGCCTCGATCTGGATCTTCAAGCCCTCCTCATAGCACTCAATGGACCGGTCCACCTGTCCCAGCATCGAGTACGTGTCTCCCAGCTGCATGTGGCCCGAGAACGCCGCGAGCGCGTGATCCGAACCTCTCTGGACCTCGGGTACCCGAATCGCCCGGTCCAGAACCGGAACCGCTTCCTCGAACCGGCCTAAGCTACAGTATATAGCCGCCAGCACGTGCAAGCTCATCGCTAGGTCCAGGCTGGGCTCGCCTTCGACGGCGCACCGCTCGAACGACTTGGAGGCCCGGACCGCATAGTCCAAAGCCTTGTTCGGGCCTTCGCCGGAGGCGATGGTGTCTCGAGCCAGCTTGAGGAGAAACGGGCCGAGATCCGGGTTGTCGAGTGAGGCATCGGCGAGAATCGGGTCGGGGGAAGCAGGTTGGGGCTTCTTAGATCGGGTGGGTGAGGGTTTGGATCGGGATGGGGACGGGGATGGCGGTTTTTTATGGTGGGGCGAGGGGGTTTTGGAAATTGGGGCGGGTTCGGATCTTTGGGGCTGTGGTTGGGGATCCGGGACTGAGATTCGGAGCGGGGCGGAGTCGGGCGGGGTTTTGACAGAGACCAAACCCGGCATCTTCGTTGAACAAGAAGAAGAAGAGGGGCTTGTGAATTGTAGAGAGAGAGAGAAGGAGAGGTTTGGGTTTGATGAATAAAACAGAGAAACAGAGTGTGTTTTGGGTTAATGATGTAATTAAGTCAAGTTAATTAAAGGATTAGAACTTGCTACCATGCTCAACAAACTGATTAGTGTGGAGTGGATTTAATTATCTGAGACCGACGACTGTGGAGGAGAGAGAAAGTCACAGGAAGAGAGAGAAAGAGAGAAGAGAGTTGAAGATGCAGATCAGATGTCTCTCTAGACTCTGCTGGCAAAGTGTGATGGAGGTGGTGGTGGTGGTTGGTTTCAGTTTTTTTTTTGCGCGGGGTAAAATAGTAACTTCGGCATCGGCTTTGACCCAGCGTTGGCAGCGTCTTACTGGAGGCAAGCAAATTAAATGATTGTACCGTTGTAGCAGACGCGTGGCGCTGCGTTACTGGTATTAGGCCATGCTATTTTTTTTGTTCCTTTTTTAAAATTTATAAGGGCCATGCTATTTATATTGTGATCTTATAATACAAGTAGAATCATGCCTGCTTAATTTGCAGTTATAATTTACTCTTTTAACTTTTATGATTTCAAAGCATCTCCAACATCCTATTCAATAGCTTTGAAATTCTAAAATAGGTGAGTCACGTTAGAAAAATTCTCTCCAATAATTTATTCAACTTCAGTCATCAAACCTACATTTTTCTCTCTCTTCAGGACTGGTACGTTGACTTTCGCTCTTCAAACATTTAATTTTACTTTGGAAAAACAAAACCCACCTTGAAAATGTTAAAAACATGCATTTTTTTCTTTTCATATAATAAATACTTAAACATTTTTCACATGCTTTCATTCTTTTCCATGATATTGCATTAATTGAATTGAAGAGTCTATTGGAGCAAAAATTATTCATGTAGCAAATAAGGCTATTCAAATTCCCACGTAGATCAACAAACTTCAATTTGAAGTATTTTATTTGTTACTACTATTGGAGATGTTCTTAGTCCTAGCAATAGTTTTTGAACTACAACCTAGCTTATCAATTTTCTCCCGGAATTTGATTGTTTAGATTGTGTAATCGTCAAATTATATATTACCATTTTCGTGTTATTGATTCTTTCCATCAACTTCCTCCGATTTGTCTGTTAGATAGGAGCAAATTATAGAATAATGTGCATTAAGCCATTAAGAAGGTTTTGTTGTTGGTGCTGCTGGAGGCAAAATCATAGAGCTCAGTAGCTTACTTATCACGAAGTTGTACACTTTACTACTTTGAGTACTTGAAAATTGAACTAATGCAATAAGAGAAGGTTAATAATTAGATTAGATTAAAAGTGAAGTGAAAATACAAGGTGTGCCCTCAAAACTCACAAAGCTTAATTTCCAGGTAAGAGAGAAAGACAACAAAAGTAAAATGAGGCATGTCCTTTAGTTTCACCTAACCATCTTTTCTTCGTTTTTCCTTTGGAATGGAATGCCTTGCACTTTCGGTTCAATTTCTTCACCTATGTGCACCTACATGCTGTCTCCTATTTTTATTTTCTATTATTAGATGGACTCTCTCTCTCTCTCTCTCTCTCTCTCTCTCTCTCTCTCTCTCTCTCTCATGCTGATTTTGCAGAAGTACATATGTATGTTGAGACTGATAAAAAAAAAACCATAAATGGAACAACTGGAGTCTAGTTTTTTTATATATCCGTTTTGACTACATGCAAAATGCAGGAAAAAAGTAACAAAGAAGCAGCTGTGGAACATGCAAGGAAAGTTCAAGGAAGACTGAAGGAAAATGAACCAGTTGGAAAGGAGTCTGAAATCATATGTGCTTTCTTTCTCACTGGCAGAGTTGCAGAGAGAGAGCAAAGAAGAACAATTATTTGAAATATATATTGTCCTTTATTATCTTTTGTTTATTCCTTTTGCCCTGGTTTTATTTCTTGAAGAGAATACAGCTCTTGCATATTTATGTGATAGGGTCTGCTATATTCATGTTCTGCAGGCAACTGGATATTCCTTTCCTTACCAAAATGCTAAGCATGAAGTTAAATTTAAATTTCTTACGAATTTCACCCAATCTTGGATTTGCTTAAAAACTTACCTATTCATCATCATCATATATTTTAGTCTTGTGCTGAATGAACAAGATTAATTTCCTTAGTTTTGTGACTTTAATTAACTGTCTCCTCTCTTCTGGTTGAAGAGGAAGCTCACAGCATGACCTTTTCTTTGTCTTTGATATTCATGATTGCTCACTGTCTTAGCATTTTAGAACCTGCAATTACTTACAACCCCAAAAACATATATATGTTTTGTTCATATTCATTCTAGGTTTAATGAAGATAAGCATATATATAGAGGACTTGCACTGCATAGATAGAGATTTCACACATCTCCCACATATATATATTTCTAAGATTTAATTCCAGAAAGACATTCATGGTATTCACAGTTTTCACACCGAAAATATAAAAACTCTTCTCTCTCTCTCTCACTCAATCATTATCAGAAACACAACACATCATCACTCTCTCCTGAGGTTTTCACAAGAGTTCATAGCTAGGCGGCCAAGTAGGTGATCACATCTAGATATTCAAGGACCTCTACCTCCACCTTTACGTGGTTCATGCCCTGGATTGGCCCCTGGCTCCTGATAATCCAGCATTGCATCAAGTGCAAGAAGCAGCTTTCTCCCTTTCGTCATCTCAATAATATTCACCTACATATATAGATCAATAAGCAGAAGTTTAATTATTTAATTCATCTAAAATCACTAAGAAACTTCTACATAGTTTGTATATAGCTTTACCTCATGACCACTTGAGTAGGTGAGCTCCATGCCATCCTTGAAGTTATCACCTCTGCCTGTAAATCAAAAAAGAAGAAGAGGGTTTGGTTCATTTTTCCTACCTCAGCTGCAGAAAAACTGGAACTAAAGAGATTTGCATGCTCAAACCACTTCTTACCTGAAATTGGCAAATCAAAGAGCAGGAAGAGGATGATGAAAATCTTGACTTGAGGAAGCATCTTGGCTAGGTTTTTTTAATTTTCTTTCCCTAGCTTACTGCTGTTGTATGAGTTTCAGTGTTTGGAGGAGAAGCCCTATGGCCTGCTTTTTATGGTGAGTGGGAGGAAATGGAGCCAAAAGAGGAAGTCATGATGAGCCTTGCACAAAAGCCTTGTGACATGATTGTGAAAATTACAATACCCCATTAATATTATCCCCCACCTCAAAGTCAACTGCACTTAAATTCCTTAACATCAAAAGCTTTTGTATCTCCTTTTATGTGTCACAAGAACAAGCATTAAGTGTGGAAATGTGACAGACAAATACAACGTAGCTTGTGGGTTTTGTTCACCTTTTAGAATTCACTTCCCTTTTGATCTATCTAACTATTCAATCAATTCACGCCTTTAATTTGTGGGTCACTTTCAGATGTTAGGTATCACTCCATTTATAGTTTCCTTATAGCAGTTTATAAGTTCTATTTGCCCAAAAATTTGAGAAGAGCTTACGTGAAACGGGAACAAAATCATTTTGAAAGCATCTGTTAGGTTAAAAAAGTTAAAACAGAGGGGCTTTAGAAAGAAATGCTAGCTGTGAACTTCAGTGTTATTGATCTCTGTGAAAATAGAAGTTACAGGTTTGCTTGTTCTGTCAGAATATTTTATTCTAACTTTTTTTTAAAAATTCTTTTTGCTGGAGGCTGCAGGATTGACACGCCTACTGGAATTTGCTTAAACTTAAAAATTCACATCTTTCATGAGCATGAGCCCTCTGGGGTTGGCACAAAAGTTCACATATAGTACCATGACCCAGTCCTAAGATAAGATTAATCATAATTTAATTAGTTGAGTTGGCTCCTGACACCTGTTTTGCTATTTAAAATAAATTCACTTCCATAAGGTTTTCATGTTGATAATGCTGGCCCTTGCAAAGCAATTTTTTTAAAGTTGTAAAAATGATGAAGATTCCAATCCCATGTTGGCTTGCACAACTTGAGCTTGTCGGGTAACATCATAACAAAGGCCTACTTCCCAAACACAACAGCTTTCCTGGAAAAAAAAAAATTAAAACCCCAGATGCTCAATTTCCCAAGAAACAGAAAATTAGATGTCCTTTGGCCTTGCCTTTCTCCTTATTATAATTTATTTTGTATTTTCTTCTCATGCATACAATGGCATCCATTTTATTTACTGTCCCAGTTAAGAATAGAACACTTGAATGTTTTCACTTCTCCAATCAAATCTTCACCGTTTCTAATTTTGTCAAATTTCTTTTACAGCTTAGCTTTGGTTGCTTTTCTATCAAACAGTGGTTTCTCCTTTTGTTTTTTTGGCCATGGGATTGTCATAACGCATCGGAAATGTCACCATTTTGCTTACAGAAATTCTGTGATGCATATGAGTGGTGGTCATCAAATCATTGTATCCCAGAACTTTCTCAAGAGTTGACTTTCTAAGTTTTGACAGCTTCATATTGAAGAAAACTATAGTCCCATTACTAGGCTTAGTGCCTTCCCAGCACAATTTCTGCTAATTAGTAATTATTATTCACTGTGCCTTCACCGTGAAATCTATGTGGTTGGCAAGAGCAAGATGACTCTTGCTTTGCTGTTACCACCTTTCATATAAGCTTTATAATTATACCAGCAGCTCAACATATGTCAAAGCTGCTAAATCACACAACTCTCTTACCTCTATACTCAGGGGGTTAAAATTTGAGTTGTTAGGTGCAAGGGGCTGAACCTTTTGTGTTCTATTCTCCCCTCCCCCAACATTGTTTGCATCGAAGAAAACAAAACAAAACAAATCAAAGATGTTGGGTTGGATAACCTCATAATTGATATACCTTTCATGTCGGTTGGCATCTTAGCAATGAGCTAATTGGTGTTTTGCAGCAAGTCATATCTTTGTTTCATTAATGGCAGACATAATGTAATTGCAGTGGAATTTATCAAGACTCAAGGGGATATAAGAACATAGGTCAATAATCTTTGGAAGAAAATAATAGCAATACATTTGGTCTCACCATTTCAACCCTTTCTGTCACAACCAATAACCCATTTTTACATGGTGATTGGCATTGAACATATATGATTTGTGTTACTCTATCCACTTAGGAAATTATACATTTCTTCTAAAATTTTTAACCTTTTTATTTATTCCATAGTGCTTATGATATAATGATCTGATAGCCCCTCACATCCCCTCCTTATAGGCAGAGCACCATTTATTGATTGCTGTGACATTAGAGTAAGAAAATGGAAGGACAGATTTTCACTAATTACCACCACCTGGCCTCCCTTTTTCATGCCTTGGGTTTGGTATTGGCTTTTCATAGTCCAACATAGCATGAGCTGCAATGAGCTCTCTCATCTCCATGTCACCAACGACCTTCAACACAAAAACATAACACAAATTAGCAGAAACCCCCGAAAAAAGAAGGAAAAAGGAAGAAGCAAACAAAAAACAAAAAATGTAAATTTA
Source organism: Prunus dulcis (assembly GCF_902201215.1). Classification (NCBI taxonomy): domain Eukaryota; kingdom Viridiplantae; phylum Streptophyta; class Magnoliopsida; order Rosales; family Rosaceae; genus Prunus; species Prunus dulcis. The sequence continues at coordinate 11,489,807 of NC_047654.1, forward strand.
CTACAAAGATATTAGTTTTTTCATGCATGTAAAATTAATGTAACCGAGTTACCTCGCTTGGTGGGTTTGCAGGATTTATAACATGTCTAAAGCCCTTGACTCTGCTGCCTGCAGGAAATAAAAATGTATAACACTTGAGCTTTCTAAAATCATCTAGCAAAATTAATTAACTGATAACACATTATTAGTATCATGTTCATGTTCATTACCTGAAGAAGCGTCGAGAAAGAGCAAGAGAAGGAGAAGACAGGTTTTGATATTGGTATCCATGGTGAATGGTGAATTGTAAAAATGGTGGTGTTTGTTCTCAGAAGGCAAGGCAAGTTGAGATTTAAGGGGCAAGGGATTTGTTGCTTTTATATGGTTTGGAAGGGGAAGGAACTAGGGCTACTATTTCATGGTGCAACTGCAACTTACTCAAAGCTTTGAATGGTGGTGAGTTTTTTTGTGTGTACGCAATTGCTACAAAGTCAAACCACACTAACATGACTAATCTCTGTCATTATAGCTTAAACTTTTAAGACACCAAAATAGATATGGACTTGCACCTAAAAAAAAAAAAAAAATTTATGGATAGAAACAAAAGTGATGCTTGCATGGCTCAAACTCCATATTTTGTGTTGTGGGTTGGAGGATATGTCACTTATCTCAAAACTGATTCAAAGTATCAAATTATAGTGGGTTTCTTCTTCTTTTTCTTTTTTTCTCTAAGTGTTCCTTTTACCAAGCTGCACTTGTCGGCTACACAATATTATGAGGGAAGAGGTACCACTTTGGTTGCAGAAACTTAATTTCTATTTTACCAATTATGATATTTGGGGGAGAAAGACTTGAACATATAAAAGCTCCTGTTTAATGGGGATATATAGCTACAAAAACTAGGGCTTTTTACTTCACTCTTTAGTCGAGGGAAGTCTTAATCAACATATTTAGGGTTCGTTTGGTTCTATTTCGATATAAAGGACTTCTACTCGTAAGTACTTTTAGCAAAAGTGTTTTTATTATAACGTCAATATTTTTATTAAAAATTGAAGTGTTTTCTAGAGAAGCACCTAGCAAAAGGCACTGAAAAACAATTCTAAGACCCATAAACAAGTATTTTAAAATTTGTTCTCTCAATAATGTTGCTAGAGCGCTTTTAATTGTCATAAAACACTTTTAGCTAGCATTTCTAAAAGCAATCTCAAAATACAGTGACTAAAACGCTTTTAATTTTCAAACACATTTCATACTCATTCTCTACGTAGCCAACAAATGAAATCAATGTCAAAGCATTTGAAGCTAGGGTTAGATTAAGTGAACCTTATAAAGTAAATGTATATTGAATTGGTCAGTCTTTGGGTGGACCACATCATGCCAATGTAAATATTATGTGCATCTCCACAATCAGAAAACAGCTGAAACACTATGGGAGGCTTGGAAGCACACAATTGAAATGAGCCCTATCATCTGTTTGTGTACCCTCATTTAGCTTTTGTCCTGTTTTTTCAACTTTTGGGGGGATGCATAAAATAAGTTCATCTTCAATTATATGGCTAAATATAGTCCAGGTTATAAATTTAGTCCTCCAAAATATTAATTTTTTAAAGAATAGTATATGGTTAAATTTTTCCATATCCAACCATGCATGACTATATTTTTAGGGCCCTTCATATTTTATTATTTTGATAAAAATTATGGTGCAACACTCATACATTTCACAACTATGTATTGTTTAATTTAACTAAACTACTATTTAGAGACAATATTCCATATATGACACGTGTACGTTGATAAGCATTTAACAAGATTTCAAATAAGATTTTGCGTCCACGTGGCACGTCTTATCTTGAAGGAATCTTAATAATTTTTCAGATATGATTTTCAAGTGATACATGTCAATCTGGGAGCAACTATTCAGATTTCCGATTAGATTTTTGTCAACGTGACACCTCTTATCTTCATCTTCAAATGTCAATAAATGGAGTGTTTTCGATTCAATATCTCACAACTTCATCTCTTTTCTTTATAAATGGAAGGATTGATAAAGCCTTCCATAGACTCTTTGTATTTTTGTGAGATGCATTCTCAAAGCCCCATACTTTTGGGATTAGTACCCACAACGCTATCTTCGGAGACTTTTATGACAGCCTTGCAAAGATGTCATCTTCCATTCGTGACCATTTTGTCCCGTCAAAGTGCGAGACATTTTTCAAACAACGTGAATAACAAAAAACAGTAAAGAAAATAAATTTATAGGAAATGTTTGGATGAAATGAGTGTGGAAGTGTGGAAAATTTTTGACAAAAAGAAAAAGCGGAAAGTTGTGAATAAGTAGAGAATGTGATAGAATTTGTAAGAAAGGTGGAATGAAATGAGTGAGAAATTTTTTGAGGTATTTATAGAAATATTTTAAATTTTTAAATTTTTTTAAAAATAATAATAATAAAGCCAACAAAGGAAATTTTTTTTTTGAAAAGGGATGCGTTTTAATGGTTCTGACCTCCAATGGTCATACCAAATTTTTAAACGAAATGAATATTTAAAAAGGTTTTAAATAATTTTTTTTAAAGTAACTTTTCAATCAATAGTTCTGACCTCCAACGGTCAAAATTCAATTATATATATATTAAACAAAACGAATATAAAAATATTTTAAAAAGTAATTTTTTTAAAAAAAAAAAATCTAACGGCTAGCTGACATGATCAATGACGTCAACGCGTCCTTAATATTGGTTGTTGGATCTGTAGTTACACGAGATCTTTTGTGCTCTTACCCACGCATGATACTCTCTTTTTGAAAAGCACATGCATTGGGCCCACACAAAAAATTTGCCCTAGGGCAAAGCTGTGCTACAAATGGCTTTGTTGGAGAGCTAAATGTGTCCCTCCAAATTTAGCCAAATTTTTTTTAGTCCATGACTGGAGATGAACTTTGTATTATTTTATGACTATATTTGGCCTATGACCATGACTGGAGATGACCTAAGACCATTCATATGGTCAAACTATAGATAAGCCCTGCAGATCATAAGGTTGTAGATGTTACTGTTCATCTTGCATGCTTACTTTATCAAAGCAGCAACTTCTCTTCTGCATATTCTCAATCCAACTTTTGTTCTTCTTTTCTTGTGTGGTGATGGGCAGATTGCATTTTCTCAAGGCCACAAAAAGAAGAAAAACCCTTTTAAACTTGACCACACAACTCTCATCTCTCAAATCAAACCCTGCTGTTCTCTACTGTCGGCAGCAGCAGCACAATATTTCCATTGAATTCCACGTGGTTTTGATGATGCATTTGATTGAAATCAAAGCTGACTTTTGCTTGAATTGATCCAATTAGGATGATGAAAATCACATCAACAAAAGTGGGCAAACCACAATGCATATTATGCATGGTTCTGTGTTTAACTTTTTCTCTGAATAATGGGATTTTTGAGGTCCAGGGGGAGAGAAGGGGCTTCAAGATTTTCACCCTGCCCTACTCTTTTTTTTTCATCAAATGACCAACATTTGTCCTCACCATCTAATGAGAAAGGACAGTGGGGGCCTGAAGAATATTTAAATCCATGGTGTTTTTAGTATGGGAATGGGAGGAGAGTGGGGCAGTCAATTTTGATGATGATCATGTCATCCTTCTCAGGTGCTGGGGCATGTATGTACCAGTCACCATCATCATGTTATTCGTGAATTCATGTTGCAATCCAAGAGTTGATGCCTTTTTTTTTTTTTTTTTATATATAATTGTTATGAGCTGTTTGGGATCAATAACTTAAAATTTTATTTGAATATTTTTGGTACCCTTTGGACCATAAGGCTGAAATATATTAATAAATCAGAAATTATTTGAAAATGACAGACATAATATGTGAATAAATAAAGAGTTATAAGCTTTTGTGCTTATTGGGGAAACAGAAAAACTAGCAAACCATATGAAGCCTTAGCGTTGAAGCAAATACCATTCTAATCAGGGGACACAGGGTCCAGAATTTTGGCTCCAAAAACAGGAGTGGGATCATTATTAGCTTAATAATTTACCGGTGTGGCCCTAACATACGCATGGCATCCGAGAATTACAAGTAACAAATATCACAGTAATTATCAGCTTCAGGTAAAACCAAGAGGAGAAGATAATATGTTTTTTATTTTTAATTTTTGAATTACAACTACAGTTGAGGATAAGCCAACCATTCTAAAATATGAGGAAGGCGATGATGTATTACAAATTTACAACACATTGTAATAACTCTCTGCAGAAGAAGATGCTTATGAGAATCGTCGACAAGAAAAACGAGGCATTACTTACGACTACACATCTCACAGCAGTAGTAGATCAGAGGCAATCATGTTATGTACGTATTCAGATCAAATGGGCGACGGGGATGTAAGAATATAACACCTGTTATGAACTCTGTGTAAGCAGGGAATGTTCGATTCCTAACAATATGTAGAACCCATTCCAAATTTTGCAACGTCTGAAATGGAAGTGGGAGACCGACGTGTATCAGGCATTGCATCAACCTCTAGCTTGGCTCGAAAAGCATTGGCATCAGACATTTGCCTCACAAAACGATTGAAACGAATCCAGTTATGATATTCAAACATCTTCTTGTCCATCCTCACAAAGTTGAATGAAAAAGAGGGCTTCTCTAGACCATATGAGTAAAACTTTGACATCCTTACCACCTGTTCAAACGATTGATGGTCCAAACTGGTTGTAGAAGTTTCACCTTCTAGGGGTATATCACACACCCGAGCAGCTGAGAGCAGCTGTCTGAGAAGGCCTTCTGGGCTACCGACTGGATTCATCCGCTGTTCTTCCAGATCTTGCAATTCAAAACATGAGCAGCACAAAGTAAATCCATACTTAGCCAACATGCGAGCAATTGGTAAATATCCATCTCTTAGTCTAGTATTGTAATAGCCAGCTGTTATCTCTGACGGATGAGACTGAGTGCGATAATGCCAGTGGATCCCAGCTATTTTTACTGACGTACTAGCTTCTGTGCCCCGGAAAATGGTCTCAGCCTCCCTGCATATCCTTTCGCCATGCAGAAGCAGCATTCCTGAGTACCATTCAAGAAAAAAATTACCATATGGTGTAGTCCAGGATCCATGATGACTTTTGAAGAAATCTGTCTGTTCAAGATTCTGCATCAAATTGCCAGCACCAATAGGGCCCCCATTTCCCCATTCAGGCATCCCAATGGCTCTTGCACATGCATTGAGAGACGCAAGCATATACTGGCCAGGGAATTGAAGACAAAATGAAATCAATACAGGGACAACTAATATAATTATCAGGACAAAAGAGTAGCAAACATGGTCACCAGTGCAGCCTCATTCGGGCACAGGCAGAAATCCAACTATTAGCTAGTAAATTAGGTTTAAAATTTCTTCATACCTTGTCATAGCACTGAAACTCTCCAAGCTCACGAGATCGCCAAGCCCATGTTAGTTTCTGGGTAGGACAAGAAGGGTATCTTAATTCACCAGCAGGACCCATCCCAACTTGAATGCGCTGTAAGGAGAGAGCAGTTATTTTTGTTATTTAGGATTATACCAATATGACCACAGCCTTAATGCGCTCAACTATCGTTTCATATAACTTACTGTTATGACAACACCAAGAAAAGGCCTAAAAGTGTCTCTGAAGTTCCTCATAAAATCTGCATATGCTTGGAGAGGTGAACGTCCCAGCAAAACAGGAAGCATATCACACCCGAGTGAAACGTATTCCATATTTCTTCTTCCAAATCTGTCAGAATATGCTAAATCTGGATCTTTATCAATCTCATCAAGTACCCACAGAGGAAGAGGAATCCTTCAATGCACGAAGGGAAAAGATGTAGCTGAGGTAGGTTTTAAACAAGCTAACAGATAACATTCATGAAAAACTTACAGCTAAAAAGTACTAATGAGAAAGGCTGACATGAAATCTTAAATCATTAATGCCACCACTATGAAATCACGGTTGGTCAGATAATCTAGAATCTCACAACTCAATCTCTGAAAAAATTCACTTTAGAAGTTATGAAGGAGATGTTAAGTCATCAGATAAAAAGCACATACTATAACATATTTTGTAAATGTACAAAAGATATGCATTGGATACAGGACAATATTGACTAAAGTAGAACATGTAAAAAACAAATGAAGTCCTATAAAATGTCAGAATAAAATAAAGTTCCTCCATAGTTAGTGAGAACAGGAAAGGCACATCAGCCAACGGGTCTTAATTGCTGCCTTGGAAATATATCTATATGTCCCCAAGTAGTAATTACATTATCCATTATAAAGATACTCAAGGCATACCAGGGGAATTGCTTATGATATTTAGACTTAAATGGTAAATCCCAATATTCAAATCATTATTATAACCTTTTGTTACTTTCTACTTTAGATCATCTATTATATGGGAGGCACGTTATATATAAAGATACCATAAACTTGCTTTAAATCAATGAACCCTTGTAGATTGGCAAATGATTCATTTTGTATCCAAATCTGAATGACACGAAAATAAAACTGCACGACAGAATTTGAAGTTCTACTCCATTTACATTTGTCTAGTTTTTATTACCATGAACAACCAAATACCCTCAAGCCTCAACAACTTAGGTCAAAAAACACGGTCAAGGTAATGGAAGTAATAAAAGAGTCCATGAAACCTATGGAGAACCAAAATGTCAGAGTAAACATGCTTCACTAGCTATTACAAGACTGGTAATCATAGATCCTATCTTTGGATTGCAGGTTCCTATCTATATGTACTTCAAGCCGTTAAGAAACAATAGAGAATTCTTTAAACAAGAAAACGCCAAAGTAAAACAAAAGAACCAGTTACAATATTTCTTAACCCAATCCAAATAAAGAAAACGCAACACCTAAACTAATACAAAAAAGAACATTCAAAAAAGACCATTGGTCAATTTATTGGAATCAAAGATTGAATTAAATAAATTAAAACCTAAAAGAATCAAAGAAAACTAACCAATGAGGGTCCTCCGGCCCAGTGCCACACTGATGGAACGCCAAGACGGCACGAACCTTCAATCCGCAGCGTCGAGCCAGAGCGACGATCTCCAAGTAGCCTTCCCAATTGTAAAGCATAGGCTGATCCCTCTCCACCAGGCCCCACCACACCTCCATGACCACGCCTTCGACTCCGGCCGCCGCGAGGGCCTTAAGCGACTGAACCATAGCCCTGGGCCTCCGTAGCAGACCCAGTGGGCCGACGGTGTCCAAAGGTAGCGTGACGAACACCGGGGATCCTTTCCGACAACGCTGGGGCGATAAGCCGTGGAAGAGCTCGTACTGAAGTTCACTGTCGTCCGGCTCACCGTTTTCCGGCTCACCGTTGTCCGGCGAGACTGAGCCTCCGGCATCGGAAGAAGTTGACTTGTTGAACCGAGCGCTGAGGGCGAGTCGGCGAGTGAGTGGGCGAGGCTTGGCTCGGTGACTGAAAATGGACGGGATGCGAGTGAAGGTTGAGGGTGTCTCGGTGCGAGTACGGCAGAAGGAGGCGGAGAAGCTTGGAGCGGACGGAGATGCGATCGCCATTGAAGGAATCTTGGAGTTCTGGTTAGGGTTTGGGAAATGGTGGTTTGTGGTTGTTCTGCAGAAGAGAGCGAGGGAGAGAGAGTGACGGAAATGGGTTTACGGTGTGGGCGCGGGTGTATGTGCTCCACCGTCCACAGCCACAGGGCGCGAGAGAGGGGAGAGAGAGAGAGAGGCTCTCTTCTCTACAATTATCGGATTTTTGGGAATGGGCTTTTACTATTCGGTCCTCTTGATTTTTATAACTATAAAATGGCCCAGGCTGGCTGCTGTGTCGTTTAATGCCGACTGAGTATTTTTGACATTCTATACGTCGACTTAGTATTTTTGACATCTGACGTCGACCGAGTATTTTTGACATTTTTAAGTCGCGTCATCAAATTTATTTTTGTGATATTAATTGTTTAAAACCAATAAACAAATGTATCTAAAAATATCTCATTGAAATCGTGTGTGAAGGGAGAAAATGATCGTTTTACCCAATTTGTTTTGTGTATTAATGCGTATGATATATTTTCGCAGGTCTGAATGTGTATAATATACTTCTACTAACGTTTTTTTTTTCTAAAGAGAATCGAACCTAGTACCCGAACCCGGACCTATACCGCCACCTGGGCTAACCCCTAGGACTATACAAAGCATGTGTTTTCATTTCTACGTACTCTGACAAAAGCACCTTGCCAAACCAAAGGGAGGCATGAGAATTGGGTAAGAAGGCATTACTCATAAATATACAAGAACAAATAAAAGGATTAATATCATAAGACGATTTAATAGATTTAATTAAATCTTATGTTTGACAAATCAAGGCAATAAAAAGGCCCGGACTTGACGACTTAATCTGGTGCAACCCAAATGACCAAGGCTAAAAAGAAACACAAAGAATGGGCTATAGGCTATATATATACAAAAAGCCCAACCAACCAACCACAAACAAAGGCAGCATAAGATTCTAAATAAAAATGCATGAGATTGGAACATTTGACTGACAAAATGAAAAATTCCTGTGAGTACAACAATGATATGAAATATGACTAAATAATATGCATGAATATTGCCCAAATATTATGCGGATGACGTCACCAATCCTACATAACGAGCAAGTATACAGGGATGACTGACTACAAAAAAGGCAGAGACCAAACTCTATCACAATTTTGACATATGATGTAACAATGCAAATACTTTTTAGACACCAAATTCTGGTGAAGGAAAGAAAAAGAAGGCCAAAAGATATAGAGGGGGAAAGAGAATGCAGACTTTACAGAACTGCTGCTGAAGGGCCCCGACTCGGCGATTCCTGAACCAAAAGCCTCCACCACCATCAACTTCAGACAGATGAAAGGGGTACTCGCTGGTGTATTTCTATATCTCATTCCTCCAACACCATTGGACCAGTTTCTCTTTTTTCTATTCATCTCTTTCTGCCAAGATAGCAGAGACACGGGTCATCACCACCAACTTCCTCCGATGCAATGCAAGCAATAAAATTAAAAAATAACAATAAAAAACTGACTCCCCGATGCTGATTTGGTATACTGACTGCCGTTGAAGCAAACATATCAGCCCAAAAATGGTGATGACCCGACTCATGATATGCAATCCCAGACCTGACCCCAACTCAAGACACCCAAATGCATGTAAGAACAAGAATATACTAAACAGCAGCAGCCTCAAAAATTAGTTGCCCGGCTGATAGCTATCTTGACCCATTCGGCAGCTTCCTTAATTGAAGGATCATCTGACGTGAGACATTCATTTAGAAAGTCTCTGGCTGACACAGATTGCTGAATTAATGAACCAACAGCACTACCCAGTGTATCAGCTAGATCTCCAAGGAGCCCGATGGCAGTTTTTATCACGAAATCATCCCTGAAAGAAGCAAATAAAAAATCAGAAATACTAGAACTAGTAGGAACAAAAGCAGAAAGAAAACAACCATAAACTAAAGGTTCCAGAGGTCTTACATGTCCTTCTCTATGTATAAACTATCCAAGAACTGAAGAACATGAGGTGCATAAGGCATCAATAAATGGGTCTTTGCGGAGCCCTTAAATCCTTGCAAGATGCCAGAGTACGCCTCCATAATTCCATTTCTCAATGTATTTGTGTACTCTATCATATCATCATCAACTCCGGATGTATGGGCAGATAGCTCTGCCGCACTCTGAAGCATGGGCATGGCATACATCAAATACTTCTCAAAATTCTCCCCAATTGCCAAAGCCAGGTCACCAAAGCATGAAAATATGGGAGGCTTCACAGAGCGGTGCAACTGGTTGCTCGACAAATCCTTGAGAAGCTGAGTCATTATCCCATCACAAAAAGGTAATATTTTATCCTCTAAAGCCCGGCATATATCCCCCACCACACCAACTGTGATGGCACAAACCTGGTAATCCTCAAAATTCTGGAGACCCATTTCCAAGTATTTATAAAACTCAGTCATGTACTTAGCAAAATCAGCGCCTGTCGAATAGACAAGAGCTCCAATTGCAAGCATAGCCTCCTCATGAGCTGTGGCACTTTTACAAGCAAATACTCTCAAGAACAGGCCCATCATCTGGTCAGCATATTGCAAGAAGACATATTTTGTTGGTTCAGATGACCCAAGCTTCTGTATAATGACCTGCAAGCAACCACAAAGAAGGCCTTGTAATTCATTCTGCTTCTCCCTCTCATCAGATGAAAGCTTTTGTGCCTCAAGAGTCTGGTGGAGTTCCATCATAATGAGAGGAACTAATTGCATCACCATTGGAGCAGTGTCATCAGTGGAACACCTTACAACTTCATTCAGAGCTTCGTAGGCTGCAGTTCGCAGGCGGGATTCTCCAGCATCTTCTCGGTGAGTGGCATCGAGAAGGGCCTGGATGATATCCTGGAAAAAAGGAGCCAGTGGGGAGGAAGAAGGTCCAGCATCCTCAAAACCCTGGGCCAGAAAATAGAGAGCACCACATGCCTTCTCAGCAACATTTGGGACATCTTTCATGCTCTGAAGAAGAACTGTGATGATCTGTTGACAATTTGCTTGGGTAATTATGGGTGTCTCCAAAGTTGAACCATGGAGAAATTCAAATATTCTTCCAAGAGTCCATCCGGTAGTGTCTTTCACATGGTTATTTGGATCTTTCATCAAAGCATTCAGCATAAAATTCAGAGCAACATTAACTAGAGGCATGAGCTTGTCAGGGGATGGGCCTTCCAAAATAGAACCAAACGCATAGGTGGCTGCCTCTCTCTGCCTCCAATCTGGTTTTGTAATGTTCTCCTCAATAAATGGCATTACAAGTGGAACAACATCATCGCCAACTGTCCGTGCTACCAAGCCCAAGCAAGTTCCACCTGCCATTGCAACATTCCAGGCCACTTCATCCTGATCCTGATCCTCTTCTTGCTTAAGAAGAGTCTCCAATAATAAAGGGATCAGAGCAGGAAGTGCTTGCTTAATAAAATAATAGCACGGAATAACAGAATCCCCAGTAAAATCACCGCCATATTCTTCTAAAATGTCAATCTCTTCATCACAAATTGAACTCCAGAACTCGATGGCCTGTAGTGCAACAGGTTCCTCATCTTCCTTCACAGCCTTAGCAGTAATGCTAAAAATATCTTGGATGTACGGAGCCAACTTTTCATAATAGGTCGAAGATATAGAAACAAGGCACTCAAAGGCTGCCTGTCGAATCTTTACTTCGGGGGAAAGAGTAGCCTCACATACAACTCTCACTATATAATCACGCTCCATATCATTTGAGAAATTTGCCTGAGCAAAACCCAAGGCATTATGCAAAGCTCTTGTGGCTGCAAGCCTGACATCATTATTAGTCTCAGAAGAGTTCATGCCCTGAACTACAGCGGTAAGCATTTTATTCACTTGATCCTGCTCTACCACATCCGGGGAGACTTCCTCGCATATGTATCCAAGAGTTTCAAGAGTTGCTTGTCTAGTATGAGCTGGAAGTTGATTATTATTTGACAATAGAGCTTCGATCAGTTCAGGCCACTGTTTAAGAGGCAACTCAATCCCTGCTAGCTTTGCAACGACTTGAGATGCAGTTGATCGAGCATCATGGGCAGGAGAAGAAAGGGTCTTTAACAAACAAGCTTTGATCTGGGCCTTCACAGATGGGTCTAAGGACAACCATCTTTGTCCAAGCTCGAACTTCCTATGTTGTTCTTTGGCATCCAAAGCATTCTTAAGAATCAAACCTGCTAATTTACGACTCTCAACAGGCTTATCATCATTTGCCAATTCTCCAGCAAGAGAGAGCAAGAAACTTGGAAGATTTTGTTCTTGAAATTGTCTAAGGTTTTCTTCTGCATGCTTGCGTACATTCCCATCCACTGCTTGTGCATTTAAAAGAATTTGGGTCACTTCCATCGCCATTAGAAGCTGAAATCAATAAACCAATTAAATTATTAATAGAAATAAAGCTCTACATATCTTGTCCAAAACAAATTGTAATTATGTATGCACTAACCAAGTAGCACTGAACAATATAGAATTCTTTAAATAACGGAGTGAATGCATTTAGGGCTAAAGAAATAAAACTTGAAACCAACAAAAATCACCAAGTAGCACTGAACAATATAGAATTCTTTGAATAACGGAGTGAATGCATTTAGGGCTAAAGAAATAAAACTTGAAACCAACAAAAATCATCCATACTGCTACTCAATTAGTAATTTCATTCATACAATTAAGACAAGTACAATCACAAACAGCTATAACAATAACTCCGAGGAACAGAGCTTTACGGGAGAGGAAGATAAGAGGTGTAGAGATAGAGAGAGAGAGAGATAGAGAGAGAGAGAGAGAGAGAGAGAGAGAGAGAGAGAGAGAGAGAGACAGAGACAGAGACAGAGAGAGAGACAGAGAGAGAGAGAGAGAGACAGAGGGAGAGGGCATCAGGGTTGAGCATAAAGAAGATTAATGCCGGAAAAAAAAATCATAATAATCCCCAAAAAAATCATAATAATCCAAAAATAATCACAAAGTATTGCAGCTTATTTATCATAATTCATTGCCAATTTATAGATGGGACAACAAATCATCGATACCCAATTAACTTATGTATTCATTAATCAGCTATATCTACAACTACAAGACTCCAGTTAACATTGGAATCAATCCCATATTAAATCATAACTTGGAAAACCAAATGCTCATAATGATAAATAAAAAAGAGCACCCTTTACTAATCCTCACCAAACCCAAGTTTCCTTGACTGACAAAAACATAACTAATAAGTCATTAAGTACATAATTTCTTATTGCAATTCAGTCTGAGAACGCTTCCCAACTTAGTAGTTACCAGTCAAAATTATCAAAACTGAGCGTACGGATTACCTATCTAATAATACCTATCGACTCCTTCACTTTCCTAAACACAATTTGAAATTCAAATTGATCACACATCAAACACTTACAGAATCAATCAATAACTCGCTGATCCCAAGATCAAAATTGAACAAACTAAGGAAAAAAAAAAAAACCAAATCGCGGATCAAGGATTTCAGATCAGACCGACAAAACTGCAATCAGAGTGCCAGCAAATGTTATATAAAACAGAGACTGAGATTTAAGAAAACTTACCGAGTTGATGAGTGGACTCGGCGAGACAGCGAGTGAGTGATGAATCCGAGTCAAAAAAGAAAACGAAGACCAAGTAGAAGAAGAAGAAGAAGAAGAAGAAGAAGGAAAGAGAAGCGGCGACTCTGAAAACCCTAGCAGAGTGTGGGAAGCAGAAAAGCAAATATGCCCAATATTTTGTAAAGCTGGGATTTGCAAAAAAACAACGATATCTGATTTTTATAGTTCCTCAGGTTTCCCACGCGCGGTCCTCGGCGGGTTACAGCGTCAATTAAGTGGAAGTGGGTGATTGGGTGGATTTAGTGAGCCCGGGTGTTTGAGCGAGTTATCGTTTGCGAGGACGATGATTTGATTGGTCGTGTTTGGTACGCGGTTCAAGGATGTGTGGGATTGGGCGTCCATGTATTATTTAGCACCGTTATTATTGCAGTTGTTTATTCATTTTGTATGGGCCTTGATCCGCTGGAAGGCGCTAATTAGTGTTCCTTTTTTTTGTTTTTTTTTCTCTCTTTATTATAAATAATATTCTTGCTTAATTTAATCTATCTATATATATAAACCAAATGACTGAAAGAGTACAACGGTAAGTTAGGAAGAGTTTTGTTTCTTCAAATTTTTGTTTCTTCTATTTAGTTGATTTTTTACCGTTGTACCCTTGTGAGTCTGTTGTTTGGTTCTCATGTTATATAAACAAGAAACAGGGTAAGAAATTTGCCTACTTATGAGTTTATGCATGCTCATTAACTTCGCGAGTTTTTGGTAGAATGTGTTTATTTGCTTATTTGAACTCCCGGCTATAATTTTGTCTACAAATAAGTAGAAAATATGGATCTGGGAGTTTATGCTTTGTAAAAGTGTTGGTTTTGCTTCACTTACAGAGTGAGAAATTATGGGTTGGGATGCTTTTACCCTTTCTTCCTACAAAAGCAAAAAAATAAATAAAGTTAATCAATTTTGGCTAAGAAGCTATTGTTTGCTCTTCAAATGCAATGAGAGGATAGAAGTTGGAGTTTGAGGAAATCGTATTAGCAGCAATTGGTAAGGACCAGAATGTGGGGTCAAATTTGGGTAATAATCATTTGTATAAGGAAAATGCTAGTCTTACCACATTGTGTATCACCTCTCTAATAGAGGTGGGCCTCATTGTATTAGTGGACTTCACAGTTCAGATATCAGGAATTCCATTTGAGGATGGGCTTTTGAATATGATATATTTAAAAACAGTATAGACTCCCCAATATACAAGAAATTATAGAATAGTACCGTATTATCACCTCAGCTTATGATACTTCCGTTGAAAATTTCAATTTTTTTTTAAAAACCATGACACATGGCATATTTTCAATGAAAATATCATAAGCTGAGGTGGTAGTACAGTACTATTCTATAATTTCTCCCGCTATACTATTTACTAAAAAATTAAATAAATAAAAAAAGGTCCTACGTATAGCCGCGCGGCAATACCTTTTGAATATAATATATTTAAAGAGTATAGCCGAGCGACTATACTTTTTTGATGTATTATATTTAAAAGGACTATAGCCGCACGGCTAAACAATTTATTAATAAAAATTAAAAGAAAAGAACCCTTCTAGTTGCATTAATTTATACTTTTATTGATATTAATTTTCAGTCAATAATATACAAAAAATTGGTTTATAATATGTGAATTTTGTGTGCACTATTGAAAATTTGGTAAAAAAACAAGTATATTAAACATGAAAAATACATATGTACTTGTACAATACGAGTATTAAACGTGAAAATGCTAAATTCTTTGTGCGAGTAATAACTCTAGAAATGTAAAAACTCATAAGGGGACAATAGAGACTCGGATAACAGCCTAATAGTAATGGATAATACTATTTTATTTATAATAAAAAATGGGTAGTATAGCCAGGTGGCTATACTCTTTAACTATATTATAGAAGGATAATAGCCTTGCTGCTATACTATTTATTAATAAAAATTTAAAAGAAAAGGACCCTTCTTATTGCATTAGTTTATACTTTACAGATATTAATTTTTAATAAATAATATGCGAAAATTTGGTGGATAATATGTGAATATTATTGTGTGTATTCTTAAAATTTTGGTTAAAAACAAATGTATTAAACAAGAAAAATAAGAACAACAATATGTGTATTACTTGTTGTAAGAAAAAGGGAGAACATGTCTGCTTTAGCCAACTTAGCGAAGTTGGTTTGTTTGCTTTCACTTTTGTTTGATTATTGCGATGTTAGTAACTGGAAGGGAACCGCATCAAAGTTGAAAAAAAAAGGATGAAAGAGACATTTGTAAAAGGTAAAGCAGTGCAATTGGTTTTTGCTCTATTTTTTTAATTCCAACTAGGTACCAGGTTCGAAGATTGAAGCACCATAAATATGGGCCATTTCCTTTATGTGTTCTTATATCATAAGATAATGTGTTAGTGACTTAGTACTGGATTAGACTTGATTGAACTGATGTTTTATTTGGTGAAGTAGTAACTTGTGCTAGATGTCCCCGTCATCACACCGAAGGTGCCTTGGAGTCAGTCCAACACAACCTGTGCCTCACACACAAGCAGAAATTCACAAGAAGCCTTTTTTTTCTTTCACCAACTCTGATTTTATGCTTTCAACGTAGCCCCTTTTCTTTCACTAAACATTTTTATGTCATTTCAACCGTTGAGGGAAAACTTCCTCTATACGTGATCAACCAAAGAAAATATTTGATTCAAAGACAATGAACTATTTCACAAAACCAAGCATCCCACCCGCGCACAAGAAAAACAAAACAAGATTTAATTGTCAACAAAACCTTTTCACATGCATTGTTCAAGCATTTCAATGATCTTATATGGGTAAAACCAGACTGTGTCAAACAACGTAACATGTACCATGATACGAGTACTTCCAGTTCATTCCTTAGCCATTTCACTCTCAATCCATTCGCGCTTGGCTTCAGGATATTTTAATTTACAAAACATCTTTCTCTTCTTTTTATTTGAAAGCAACCCACATCATCTTGTGATTCTTGAAAGCATCCACAGCCAGGCAAAACAAAACACAAAAGCAGCCTCAAAAAACCCAAAAGAAAATAAACAGCAAAGAAGAGAAGAGAGGCAATGTGAAAGAAGGAGACACCCTTACTTCACAACCGCCACTAAATCCAACATAATGACAGAAGGGTTATAATCCTTAAAAACTGGGGGTAACTGAAGCCAAAAGAGCAGCCCAGTATCTAGCCTTCTTCCAGATTTCCTCGACACCCTCTTCCTGATAATCATAAAAAATTCTTCTGTTGCGTTCCAGCCAAATAAACCAAAAACCAGCATACACCAAGCACTCCCATAAAGTTGTGGCTTTCTTCCCCCTACCCAAAGCCTCAAACTTAGTACATAGGAAATCAAAACAGTCTTTAGGGATAACTCAACTGGACTCCCTAAATAAACTCCACCAGAATTGTAAGGAAAAAGGACAATGAAGAAACACATGATCCACGCTTTCCAAATGAGATTTACACAAAACACATCACTGAGGAGAAAGATAGAAGGAAGGCCTTCTCCTTTGGATTTTATCACAAGTATTAAGCTTCCCAAGTGCCAGGAGCCATACGTGAAATTTAATTTTTGGGGGAACCTTTGACTTCCAAATCTGGGGCAAGAACGATGAAAGTTGCCTGCTGCCACTGTTGAGCAGAAAAAAATTGTAGGATTTGCAAGAAAAAAACCCCATCTTATCGAGCTTCTAGCTCCTAGGGTCATCACGGTGTTGAAACAAACGCACCCTTTCCAGAATATGCAAGCAACCTAGACAGCTCATCCACCTCCACACCGTTAAGATTTCTCCTGAAGCCGAAATTCCAATTATAAAGGTGGACATAAGAATCCACAAAACTAGAAACGCAGCCAAAATGATTGCTAGAAAGCGCATACAGTCTAGGAAAAAGAATCTTCAAAGCACCCTCAACCAGCCACAAGTCCTCCCAAAACAACACCAAATTCCCCTTATGTGCCCACAACCGGATCACAACACTGTAAAAAGGCAGGATAACCCGAAGAGATATCCTTCCAGGGATTACGACAAGTACCTCTTCCCAGATGAACTGCATCCCATCTATTCTCAACCGAATAATGTTTACTCCTGATCACCTTGTGCCATAAGGAATTACGCTCCTCCGGGTACCTCCAAAGCCATTTAGCGAGCAAGGCTTCGTTTTTCACTAATGAAAAAGACAATTGTTTTATCATGTACCCGATTAAGTTATCTTTCACTCAGAACAAAAAGCTTAAATAAGAAGACAAGCATAGGATTAAACCCTCTATGTCTTGTTGCAACTGTTCAGGGAAACTCGAAGAAGAAAATTTAATTTCTTCTCAGTACCATGGACTGTCAAAATCTATTCACCAACAATATTTCCCAACCATATTCTACGCATCCTGTCAAGATGCAAGGTGAAGTGTAGTATAGACAAAACAAAATTTGGAATGTAAAAGGTCTAAAATAGTTAGCACTTTAGATTTCTCAGGATTTGTGGGATTACATTTGTATTGTTGTATACGGGAACTTCTTGTCTATGGTGATGTATTCATGATATCAGTTTGTATTACCAATCTGATACCAAACTGATGTAGAACAGTAAGGGAAGATAGGAAGAAATGAGAGATCCGGACTCACTCTGGCCTTTGCCATCGCACCAAAGGTTTCAGGTTGAGAAATTAGATAAATTCCGTCATCACACTGAAGGTGCCTTGGACTCATTACTAGTTAATAATTGGAGGATTACGAGATTAATTTGTGTCAATTATTAATACAAGAATTACATATATGAAGATTAAGCCGAACAACATCCATATTTTAGATATGCAAAATAAATCGCCATCGAACCCTAATAATACTATCCCGTGAAGGGAAACCAAGGCTACACTTTCATATCGCTTCATAAAAAATTTGACATCATCATCGTCCTCAATCTTTATGTGCTTCCACTCATTTGAGGCCACCAAAACTGAGAATTTTAAGCAAACATTGTCTTCCCTGCAGTTTGTATTACCAATCTGATGCACACGATCCAACAGTTCAGCAAATGTGATGGTCCGTGGAACTATTAAACCTTTTGAGTCACCCCCTTCGTATTTGCACATTTTCTTTGAGGTTACCCATTTTTCATTATAGCAAACCAGAATAACAATTGTCTCCATTTCTAACCATGACAAAACAACATTTTATTACCACAGTACAACCACAATAATCAGGCAATAAGTAGACAATACAATACCAATATAAATGCAATATAACCACAATATAATAGCAATATAACAGCAACATAACAACAATACGACAACAAAATAATAGTAACACAACAGCATCCACTACATCAAATGGAAAATCCCAAGTGTCAAGATTCACATATTCAGATCAATCTAAATGCAATTGGTAAAAACCCAGATGGATGAGCATGAAGATTCAAAAAACCTAACCGAAAGCAACTAAACCCAAAACTAATTTAACATAAGCCCAAGCAATCAAAACAAAACAAATTTCACATAATCCCACATATATTAAGAAAATAACCATCAACCCTACCTTTTCGAGGTCCACGATCCAGTAGAGCTTTAAGGTTGCAAGCAGCTATTCAAAAGACATACCTAAAATATGGGGTCGAGGGAGGGGTTCGTGATTCAGAACAAAGAGTGAGACAGAGCTGCGAGAGAGAGAGAGAGAGAGAGAGAGAGAGAGAGAGAGAGAGAGAGAGAGAGAGAGAGAGAGAGAGCGAGAGAGCGAGAGAGCTGCGCTAGAGAAAGAGAGCAAAGAGAGAGATAGAGATCTGCGCTAGAGCAAAGAGAAATACAGAGAGCTACGCTAGAGAGAGAGAGAGAGAGAGAGAGAGAGAGAGAGAGAGAGAAAAGGGGGCTGAGCGAGCTAAGAGAGAACCAAATTTCTGAAAATGTGATATGGGTGCAATCAGAGGACAATTAAAGATGTATTTATAGGTGGCAGTTTTAAAATTTTTGGGGAAGGGTGGTATTTTCACAAAAATTTATAAAATGGGTGGTATTTTGAGCTATTTCCCTAAAATATTCCCGGGGTATATTCGTCTTTTCCTTGAATAAATTAATAATTAAAAAATAATTTAGGATCGAGTTATTACATTATAATTTACTTAGTAAAATTTAATGAAAGTTGTAAAAAAAAAAACTTAGTAAAATTAAGAAAAATAAGGCCCATGGGAGCCTGGCCACCTAGGTCCATGCGAGCTCGCCCTGTCAATCCTATTGAGACCCGGCCCAATGGGTGGGTTTGAGCTTTAACAGTCGAACCCTCAGCCCGACTCATAAAATAAAAAAAATCACGTAAGGCCCGGCCTTTGCCCAACTCGAACTAAAAAATTTAAGATCGAGTAAGCCCAGCTTGGCCCGATGTCAACCTAACAATAAAGCCACAACGCAACAAATTTCCAATGATGGGGTACTTCATTTTTAAATTGAGAGGACATGGGCAAAACATGCTTTATAGGTGAAACCACATGATACCCAAACTGGAATTTACCCAATTATTTAAAAGTAAATAATTTTTTATTCATGCTGGAGGTGGGCTCTACTTTGCCATATCATCCACTCTAATTGGAGTAAATGGCTAATGTGTACAAATTTACTAATATAACCATGCAACATCATCGCTTTTAATAGAGTTTGGGATGAAGTTAACGGTAAGGGGGAAGTGATATACCAAACATTGGTCAATGGGACAAAATGGATCACTTTAACTTCCAAATGGCAATGTGAGATTTGAGCAAAGTTTCAGAAGTAATGTAACAATTTTTATTTATTTTTGGTCGAAAGAGTATTGTAACAATTAAGCCTTTACAATTACAAGAAGAAAAAAAACAAGATGTAATCGTCAACAAAATCTTTTTACATGCATTGATCCAACATTTCAATGATCTCATTCGGGTAAACATTAGATTAATGATTGTCACATCTTGTTCAACTGTTTTCCTTCAACTTATGCAATGCTTTTGTAATCATTAACTTTATATTACATTTAGTAGCCAACCTTATCCCTCATCCCAAACAATCCGAATTTGGTTGTGGTATATGAAAAAGCATAGCATGCCAAACTACTGCTCCCAAAAGAATCAATAATTTCAATTTCTGTCAAAATTTCCTTAAATCTGTTAAGTTTTGACCACTGTCTCTCACATCATCACATGGCAGGGTATTTTGCTTGTGTTTTACCGATAGATAGGCTCAAATGAACTGGAATATCCCTCCGTGTGAGGGGCACAGTCAAAACTTAAGAAATTTGGAGGAATTTTACAAAATTTGAAACACCTCATTGAAATTCTCCGAATTGAAACTAGGGAGATAAAATTGACAAAATTAAAAATATAGGAACCAAAAGGGTAAATATGCGACAATTATCCAAATAACAGTCAAACCTACTGCAATTATCCAAGTAATTGTACAACATAAGGTAATCGATCCAAATTTTAAACCACCGTACAAGTCCAAACAATAATGTGAACAACAGCATAATATAATTCACAGTTGAAGTGCACACATCCAACTTATTCCTCAGCCATTTCATGCTTGCCAAGCACCGTTGAAGTAAAGACCTTGCACTTCAGAAAACACCACTCTCTTCTTAGGTTGATATTTAAATACTATCGGCATGTCCCCGTTCCAGGTGAAGATTCGAAAGCCTGCATCTCCTTCATCAAGTGCCTCAACAAGGCCACCACTCCCCTATGCCTTCCTGTCCCGTCAGCTCGGAAAAGGTTCCATATTTTCTCCATGTCAGTCTATAGAGAGGCAAACGATGTGAGGACTACTAATTTAGAAACATAACAAGATATAATACAATATAACCCTTTTATACACAGCTGCATGACGAATGATAATTACAATGTGGAGAAAATTAACACACAACAATAATTACGAATGATGGTTTACATGGCAATTTGATATTTTGGAAAAAATTTAACTTCACCTAAAATGTCAGAGCATCTCCAAGGGAGATGTAAAATGTAAAATGTAAAATTTGAATTTGATGGCCTATGTGGCAATTTGACACTTAAAAAAAAAAAAAAAAACTCCATCCGAAAATGGCAAATATCATAATATTTTATTATATTTTTAAAACACAAATGGGACCCATATAATGCATAAAGTTTAAAAGAGAGTAAATAATAGTGGGGTTCATGACTAACAAAATATTAAAAATATATATGACATCAAACTTTTTGATATGTTAATTTTGACATATATCTTCTAGCCTTCAAATCTATGTAGGATTTGACAACTCCGTTGGAGAAACTTTTTTTTTTTGTTGTTGTTGTCATTTCATATCCATGTGGCAATTTGACATATCGGTTGGAGATGCTCTCAAATATCATATTATTTTATTATATTTTAAAAAGCAAATAGGGTTCATATGATGCATAAAGTTTTGACATCAAACTTTTTGATATGTTATTTTTTATATATTTCTTCTAGCATTCAAATTCATATAGTATTTGACTACAGAGCAACTTTAACCTTCAATTTTTGTCATTTCATATCCATGTGGTAATTTGACATATCAGTTGGAGATGCTCTAATCATCTCTCTAAAAAAATTTAACTCCACCTAAAATGTCAGAGCATCTCCAAGGGAGATGTAAAATGTAAAATGTAAAATTTGAATTTGATGGCCTATGTGGCAATTTGACACTTTAAAAAAAAAAAAAAAAAAAACTCCATCCGAAAATGGCAAATATCATAATATTTTATTATATTTTTAAAACACAAATGGGACCCATATAATGCATAAAGTTTAAAAAAGAGTAAATAATAGTGGGGTTCATGACTAACAAAATATTAAAAATATATATGACATCAAACTTTTTGATATGTTAATTTTGACATATATCTTCTAGCCTTCAAATCTATGTAGGATTTGAAAACTTTTTGTTGTTGTTGTTGTTGTTGTTGTTGTTGTTGTTGTTGTTGTTGTTGTCATTTCATATCCATGTGGCAATTTGACATATCGGTTGGAGATGCTCTCAAATATCATATTATTTTATTATATTTTGAAAAGCAAATATGGTTCATATGATGCATAAAGTTTTGACATCAAACTTTTTGATATGTTGTTTTTGACATATTTCTTCCAGCATTTAAATTCATATAGTATTTGACTACAGAGCAACTTTAACCTTCAATTTTTGTCATTTCATATCCATATGGTAATTTGACGTATCGGTTGGAGATGCTCTAATCATCTCTCTAAAAAAAGAAGAAGCTAATAATCAATATAAAAAAATGAGTTAAATTGAACTAAAATACCTGAAGTTATAAGATGAATAACAATACCCTTTCGAATAAATGTATTGGTACAACACGGTGCGTTTAGCTTAGCGATACAGTTGACCGAAAACAAAAAAGCTAAGCGATACTGGTTTCTCGAAAGACGAAGTTCCATTGCATCTTAACTACACACGTACACAATTTTGGGAGATCCAACGGTCCAGCTCATCCCAACATGAGGTCGAATATGATTGGCCAAGGTATCAGGCCTCGCGATCTGATTGGTCCACTTAATCAGAAATGACATGTTTCCACGAATTGCTTGCGTCCGGTAACAGACCACCGGTTCACATATGCGGACAGCATACGTTAATCTCCCTCTATAAAAGCTCTGTCTCACGCGCGGTTTAACACTCAGAAGCCATAAACCAAAACTCTCAAAATCGCCAAGGCTTAAGCCACCATTTGTACTTGAATCTCAGAGAAGCTCAGAGAAACAGAGAGGTTTCAGGAGTTGCTCAGACGCCATGGCTGGCTCCTGGAGAGCACGCGGGTCTCTGATCGTGTTGGCGATCGTTACATTCGGTGAGTGTTTCGGTTATTCAGTGTTAGATCTGCTTATTTTGTTTCTTTAACGATTTATGGATTGTTGTTTTCGGTCGAGAAAATGCCGTGGATCTGGCTGTGATTTGATGGTTTTTAGTGTGTTAGAGGACGTTCGTAGCTCAAAACCGATGAGATTTACGAATCAATCTGAAACTTTTTATGGTTTTATTATTGGTTGAGTGAATTTTTGTGCATAATTGAAGTAGTGGAGGATAAGTTTCTGCATGAGTACGTTGAAGTGTAGGTGTAGATCTAGTTAGATTGAAAAAGTTATTAAAGTGTGTGTTTATTGGTTGAATTATGTGAGCGTCTGAGATCTATAAGTGACTGGTTTGATATCTGTGCCTCTGTGTGTGCCTCTGGATCTGACTAAGTGATTTGCAGAACTAAGCATGAATAAGCGATCAGAATATATAGAAAACATATAGTTTTTTTGCAGTGTTTTGTTTGTGTATGAAATTTATTTGATTGATTTTGTTTCCGTCAAGCTAACATGAAACAAAAGGTAAGAAGAATCACAATATTTACTCCTACTAACAGCTGTTAGGATTAATCAACAGATACTTTGAAGAGTTTTGTTTAAATAAAAATTGCCAAACATGAAGGAAATGTAGATCCTGCTCCCATTATGGTACCATTATAATCGCAATGTTATAGAAATGGTTGTTATATAACTAGGAAGTATACGTTTTAAATGGTATGATAGTGATCAATGAACAGCTGTTAGTAGTGTTTGTTAAATATTGTATGTATTCACAAGACTCTTCTGGAATCTCATGCTATTATTATGCGAAATATGTTATAATAGTTACATCCAAAGTTTCCTTTCAACGAGGATTACGGTTTCATGTACTGATTATGTGACGCGTGATGCTTGACGCGCCAATGCCTTGTTTGAATGAGATTCATTTCATCATTTACCATATGTGCTTCATATCTGTACTAACATGGAAAGAGCTTTATAACAGGGTGCCTTTTTGCTATTTCGATCGCAAAAGAAGAAGCTACCAAGTTGGGAACAGTCATTGGGATAGATCTTGGAACTACTTACTCCTGTGTTGGTGTGTATAAGAATGGTCATGTGGAAATTATCGCCAATGACCAGGGTAACCGTATCACCCCATCATGGGTTGGTTTCACCGACGGTGAGAGACTGATCGGTGAGGCTGCAAAGAACCAGGCAGCTGTGAATCCTGAAAGGACCATCTTTGACGTCAAGAGACTTATCGGAAGAAAGTATGCGTTTTTCACTATTTTTTTAATGATTTGCAATCATTTTAGCTGGTTGGAAGTTAATACTGACTGGTGCTTATTATTTGGCAGGTTTGAGGACAAAGAGGTCCAGAGGGACATGAAGCTTGTTCCTTACAAGATTGTTAACAAGGATGGAAAGCCTTATATCCAAGTGAAGATCAAGGATGGTGAGACAAAGGTTTTCAGCCCTGAGGAGATCAGTGCAATGATTTTGACTAAGATGAAGGAAACAGCTGAGGCATTCCTTGGGAAGAAAATCAAGGATGCTGTTGTTACTGTTCCTGGTGAGTAAAACATATATTCAACTTAATAGCCTCCCATATTTATAGTCGTATTAGTCATGCCCCTGACATTGTCTTCCTGTTCAATACACAGCATACTTCAATGACGCCCAGAGACAGGCAACTAAGGATGCCGGTGTAATTGCTGGGCTGAATGTTGCTAGGATTATCAATGAACCAACCGCAGCCGCCATCGCATATGGTTTGGACAAGAAGGGTGGTGAGAAGAACATTCTTGTCTTTGATCTTGGCGGTGGTACCTTTGATGTCAGTATTTTGACAATTGATAATGGAGTTTTTGAGGTTCTTGCCACAAATGGAGACACTCATTTGGGAGGTGAGAAATCTTTTTCTTGTTTTACTACTTGCTCATACTTGATTTGTGTGGTCTGTTATTGATGCGTGCATACATCTCTGCAGGTGAGGACTTTGATCACAGAATTATGGAGTACTTCATCAAGTTGATCAAGAAGAAGCACGGAAAGGATATCAGCAAGGACAACAGAGCTCTTGGGAAATTGAGGAGGGAAGCTGAGCGTGCCAAGAGAGCTCTCAGCAGCCAGCACCAGGTCCGTGTGGAGATTGAATCACTTTTCGACGGAGTGGACTTCTCTGAACCACTGACCAGAGCCAGATTTGAAGAGTTGAACAATGACTTGTTCAGAAAGACCATGGGACCTGTGAAGAAGGCTATGGATGATGCTGGCTTGGAGAAGCGCCAGATCGATGAGATTGTTCTTGTTGGTGGAAGCACCAGGATTCCCAAGGTCCAACAGCTTCTTAAGGACTACTTTGATGGCAAGGAGCCAAACAAGGGTGTGAACCCCGACGAAGCAGTTGCTTTTGGTGCCGCTGTACAAGGAAGTATCTTGAGTGGAGAGGGTGGTGAAGAAACCAAAGGTATGCTCATTTCTCGCCTGTGTGGGCAGTTAAGATATATTTATTTGAAAAGGGTAATTGGATGAACTATTATAATACCTACTAACAAATGTTTCCTATGGATATTAGATATTCTTCTCCTGGATGTTGCGCCTCTTACCCTCGGTATTGAAACTGTTGGCGGAGTGATGACCAAGCTTATCCCAAGAAACACTGTGATCCCAACCAAGAAATCCCAGGTTTTCACCACTTACCAGGATCAGCAGACTACCGTCTCCATTCAGGTATCGATCTTTGTTTATTCGATGGTCCCAAAATGCTTAATTTAGTGTTTTCACAAAAATGCAACTCCGATGCTAATATGGATTCAATCCTGTTTTTGATCTCAGGTCTTTGAGGGTGAAAGGAGTCTCACAAAGGATTGCAGGAACCTTGGTAAATTTGATCTTTCAGGAATTCCACCAGCTCCAAGGTTTGTTTCTGCTGCCATTTAATCTTCCCTTGAGATTGCCACCCCTTTGTTTCCGAGGATTTAACAGTTTTCATCTCTCAATTGAACAGGGGAACTCCTCAAATCGAAGTCACATTTGAAGTGGATGCTAATGGTATCCTAAATGTCAAGGCAGAAGACAAGGGCACTGGCAAATCCGAGAAGATCACCATCACAAACGACAAGGGTCGTCTCAGCCAGGAGGAAATCGACCGCATGGTTAAGGAGGCAGAAGAGTTTGCCGATGAAGACAAGAAGGTGAAGGAGAGGATCGATGCCCGCAACAGCCTAGAGACCTATGTCTACAACATGAAGAACCAGATCAATGACAAAGACAAGCTTGCTGATAAGCTCGAGTCCGACGAGAAGGAGAAGATTGAGACCGCCACAAAGGAAGCCCTTGAATGGCTGGACGACAACCAGACGGCGGAGAAGGAAGACTATGATGAGAAGCTCAAGGAGGTCGAAGCTGTATGCAACCCCATCATCACAGCTGTTTACCAGAGGTCAGGTGGTGCCCCAGGTGGCGGAGCAGCCTCAGAGGAGGACGAGGACTCACATGATGAGCTTTAGAAAAAGTCTCTTTAACTTTTATTGACCACTGTGAGAAAGTGGAAGCGAGAGGAGAGAAATGAGGTTATAGGTTTAGGGGAAGGAGACTTTTTACTGTAATTTTTCTTGATGGGGGGTTAGAAGGGGAAGTTGAGGGAGATGGATTTTCTTCTCCCTCGATTGTCTTTTTTTGAAGTGGTGATACATTTATCAAGTCTTTTTGTTAGTTACGTGTAATTTCTTTGTTTTGATAAAGGATACAGTTTTTATAAGTTTGGTTGGTTTGTTTCTCAAATCACGCTATGCATTTTACTAAAATGCGTATATTTATATATAAACAATAATATGCCTCAAATCACATTTTTCTCCATCTTCTTAATAAAGATCAAAGTGTTTAAAAACCTTACGACAACAAAAAAATCGGTAGTGTTTAAAACCTAACAAGTATGGGCATCATCTGACCTCTATAGGTTGGGCCCAACAGATGGAGGAGCTATTTGACCACTTCTCTTTCAGGAAAATGGAAATAGGAAAATACTTCTCTTAAGAGTTCCTCCATTTGTGCCAATAGTAATGTGACATGCATAATTTTTTTGTCTATTTTTAATGAATTATTTTTACACATGTCAAAATGTAATTTACAGGAAGAAAGAATATCGCCTTATAGAAAGAGGCAAGCAGTATCCATTTTCAAATGCTTTTTGGCAAAGGAAATTTCTGATTTTCCTAACACACTGTTTGGAATCCAATATCCCACATTAGAAAAATAGAATATTTTAATGCTTTGAGAGCTTGGGGGCACCTTTCACTTTCTTTTATTTTTTATTTTTTCTGCAGAAAATAGAATTACAAGCAAAACCCCTTGAGCATGCACGCCCAAGAAGGTCAAAGAAAAAAGGAACAGAGCAGGAGAGAGGCAGCCCATGCTCCCACAATTTGGATGGGGTGAGGCCATGACCCAAGCCGACAAGAGCATCAGCAGTGAAATTAGCCTCTCTAAGAACATGCTTACGTTGCATTTCATTTTGTTTTCAACTCTTTTAAAAAATCTCAATGCTCTTTAATTGTTGAGAAAATAGAAAATTTAGAAACAGGGAAATAGCCAACAACCTTTGAAATATTTTGATAACAAGGAAAGGCGCAATGCTTGCTTGGTGAGAAAGTTTAAGTTCAAAACCCTCAGGTATGACATTGATGTGCATATAAGAATCATCTACAATACATGTATTGGTTGTTTATTAATTTCTAACCAAAGTTTACCATATTTTCAGTTGTCGATCAAACCTTTAATTTCTAGTGGATTCAGTGATTAGAAATTATTATGACTTAGACTTGGAAGTGCTTTGTTTGTATTGTACAGGTAGCAAACATAATTGCACTTGCACTGCCTTGAGCTTGGGCCATGCGATAAAATTTGTGTGATCTTGTTGCAGTCTAAATGCATAATAGCTAGCCTCCTATAAACATATATAATATGTCTCTTCTCTTGTAGCACAGTACGTAATAACATATATAGATGTACAGACCAGTCAGTCACCAGACCATTGTATTGGAGAGAAAATGAACAAGTGATCCCTTGACGGAAAAACATGCACATTTGAAAAAATAGGCATCCTTGCGATCAATAGCTTATATGTTTTCTTTCAATGACGAAGGAAAAAAATTAAAATGAAAGAAAGAAAACCCTAGAGTCCAACATTTGGATTGCCTGAGCCTGCTGCCACAACTCCCATCCCACCTCCACCTTGTGAAGAATCACCCAACTTGTCTAGCTCACTTGATTCTCCTAAATGAACCCTGTCACCATCTAACTCACGCACAAGATCATCAATCTTTCGGAACTGGTATGGCCATCTAGCATTGTATAAAAACTGGCGAAGGTCGAACCGATTATCCTCTGGCGAATAACTCTGCATGAAGTTAACAAAATGAGATACAGAAAGAAGCTTCATAGCACCGACATTCTAGTCTGCACTTAGTTTCTTAAGGTCACCATATTCATACCTCGGCGTGATACGAAGGTGTTAATACAGTCATTTTGTGTCGATTAATGGAGTAGTACTTGAAAAAGTGCTTCACTTTGTCAGCCACCTCTTGTGGAGTCAATTTTGCACCCCATCTGTAGCAGAGGTTCTGTAACCAGGAAATCGGAACAGAGTTAGAGAACTGCAAAAGATTCCCACCACTTTATGGAATTGATAATGCAACAAGTAAATCTGTCCTCTTAGAACTGATCCTGGAAATGAGCACACACCAAAACTTTCTACTTCTGTGGTCTCCGTAAAAGCCATTATGAAAGAATAAAGTTAAGGCATAAGACAAACCTTGAACATAGATATGGGACCACAGCGGAAAATTTTCCGCAGCCTTCCATAGACTGAGAGTTCCTCATATGTCATTCCCATGTCCACTTCATCCAGCTGTTTTACAAAGAATGAAGTATCAGATTCACCTATCTCGTTTGGATAGGACAGGAGCATAAAGCATTTTCTGTGGGTTTTCCCCTAATAATGTTTCCTGCAAAATGTTTTGCAGTTGAAGAAAAATTACTGAACCGTTGTTACCTGACTATAATCAGAACGTATAGGCTCTAGTTCAGCAGTGGGTGGAGCTGCTTCAATTTCTGCCAAGGACGCGTAACCAAGATGTGTGGCAGCCCATCGCAAAAATGTCCGAAGGTCCTGCTTACTAATGCTTCCGATAGGATTTATATCTGCTGAGCTGCAGTCATACTGTGCAGGAAAAGCAAAAAGAGCACTTACATATAAACTAGTAGGCAGGTCAAGATTATTAAGATACGAGAAAGTGCCCACAAGTAATACCATTTATTACCGAAACACCACAAGTAAAAATAATGCAGTACCTTGGTGAGGTAACCACGCAATGCTTCGTCCACATTGGAGCTACCCAAAACAAGATAAAACCCAGGTTTATTATGGACCCAAGGTAGGAGTGACGCAAACATAAAAGCCAGCACCATTCTTATTCGAGCTTGAATGTTTTGCAAACCTAAGTTCTCGCTATTAGATCCTCCATCTACCTATCAAAATAAAACGATGTTGAAGAATCAATTTAAAGCACAATTATTAACAGTTTCTAATGTAATTATGGTCAAATCCCAACGACCATATTCCATACAGACATACATACATACACACATGAGGAGGAGGAGGGAGGGGAGAATTTGAAGTCAGACAATATTTACTTTGTATTGTGGTTGTTTTCCTGTTACAGTTTGAAACAACGACAGAAGTGCGGAAATGACACCATCTATGGACACGTCAAGATGCCATGCTCCAATTTCATCTGCTAGAACTTTTGCCCTTGACTTTGTCGCTTCAGAGCTGCAAGGAACAAACCCCTTTACTGGACTACTATAATATCATATTATGAGCATGTATCTGCAGGATGTTGGGATAATAAAATCTACTGCAAGTCTACAAATGGAAACTTTATTAATTTGTTAATAATTGGTTCTCAGGTGCATTTAAAATCTAAAAAACCTTTTCCTGGATTATCAATTGATGAATTATGGTGCCTTCCCCAATTTAGTGCATTTTAGACCTTTGCTTTTATCAGAAACTGTGATGATTTCAGATGAATTGCTGACATTAGATATGCACAGCAAAGCACAAATTACCTTAATTAGAAACCACAAAAAGAGTTGCGTAAAGGACATTGACATTAATTGTCAATCTTATTGTTAGATGAAAAATCATATAGCATCCAAGAGAAGGTTTTAGTGCTACCTTACCTGTAAAACAATTAAAGTACTGCAATTTGCAACACCACAAGCAATAATTTATAAATTCCACTGATGTCTGATTTAATATTACAGGCACACGGCACGCATAGGGAAATTGTTGTTTGTGTAAATGGGCTCACCTGTTTTCAGATCCCATGAAAACAGTATAAAATATGCGTTTTGCGAATTCTCTGCTGTCAGTAGGATACTGGCCATCCTTGTATTGTCCAATCCGTATCGCGTCAGCTTTGACTTGTTCATCCCCGTTTGCAATTTCTGCATGTAAGAGTCCATCATAATTGAATGATAATATTCAGAGGATGATTTTTAGATGGTTCCCAGTAAGATACGAGAGATCTTTTTTCTGCCTCTACTGCACCCTGATTACTACACAAGTTCAAAGGATAAACTAACTTATACCTCTATGTTCACTCTCCTAACCTGAAACACTGGTTAGCTAAGTTTATGACCAAGTTGTGAGCCAAGGCTGCTCAGATTAAGTTGAAAACATTATAATTCTAATGTGGCATATGTAATTTCTACGTTAGTATAATTCGCAAGGCCATATGATAAACCCGTAAGAAATGGTTACAGACCCCATCCACCCATCCAGAAATAAGTGGTCCTTCTACATGAAATGCATCATGCGACCGAAAAGTCAATCACATAAAAAAGAAAATCATGGTACCCAATTATAGGCTTAAGAAAACTAACCTTTTACAACAAGCTGGCACATGCAACCAACTATAGCTGCTACACAGGAGCTATCTGCTCCTCCAGAAAGGGGAAGCAGAAAACCAGAAGCTCCACTTCTTCTTAAATAGTCCCATAACCAGCAACCAGGACCAAAGGCTATTTCCTCCTCAGGGGAGTGATACTTAATCTGCAGATCATAAAATATATTCATTTATAAATGTGAATGTTTGATTAATTAAAGCAATGTTTGATAAATAATGTCAAAAGGACAAAGCTTATCCACATAACTGGAAACTCCACCAAAGAAAGCATGTTAAAGCATATGACTTTTGTTATATTGTAAGATAAGGTCTGAAACACACAGAGATGTAAAACAGAAACATTTGTAGGCAATCTCTTGATGAACCAAGACTGGAAAGCCAGAGGCTTTTCTTCAACTTTTTAAAAAACCACTATCCCAACTACTTTGAGTTGGTTTTTGCTAGAACTGGATCTAACCTTTAGCGGACTAGAAAGGCACATTTTCAGATTAAAAGACTGACAAAGGTTGTATCGCGCCTCCACAAAAGGAACCCTGGTTTTGCAGCTTGCTTGCTCTTGGAAGCTACTTATAGATCCTCTAAGACTAGCAACCTGCCATTACGCCAGAAGCAAAAGTAGTAAAGTAATAAATTATAGTTGTAAGAAATTCAAGGAATCTGTTGTAGAAGAAAACTAGACTCAAAGAAATGAACCAAATATCTGTTATTTTGTCATATAAAAGTCATTGCAATTTAATGTAGCGTCTAAATAAAACATGCAGACACCTACAAGCAGTGAAAAGAATCGCATACCGCTTCTAAATCAATTTGGGCAATTACAACCTCAACATCCTTCAGTGAAAATTGTGAGCCTTGAGCGACTAGATCTCCATTTACAACGACAGAAGCGCAACCATCTGTGACAAATTACTCATAGTTCAAAAAATAGATGCCTTACTCATCACATAACAATAATTAAAGATCAAGTTTTTTATAACACTAAAAAGGAGATTCCATAAGAGATAGACCCAAAATACCACCAACGAAACAGTATTTTGTCCTTAACTTAAAATATGCAGCACTGATAAGTATATTATCCTAAGAAAATTTGCATAGAACCACTGAAGAAAAAATAATGTCACGTACCATAGTAGAGGCGACCACCATCACACCCCTGGTGATTGCTGTACATGTACACCCCTCCACGAGTGTGAGTAGCACCCATAAAAGCACGAAGACGAATATCAAGCTTTCTTAGTTGGTGATGACTTCCACTTGCATTCATAAACACTTCAACCCCATTCAATGCAAGCTCAGCGTGAGGAGGAATGGGAGTAAAAAGCTCTTCACAAATTTCAGCCGCGACAGCTCTAATAAGGGAACAATGCTTAAGATTTAGAAATGCATAAATCAGATTAGGAGTGAACTTATTATACAAAAAATGCTATTCTGACTGCTGAAAAAAGCTCACAACTCCTGCAAATTTTACTTAGGCAGGCATTTGACTCATCTGCATCAGCTATGGGCTTTCCTGAAGCACATTTCAGATAATGCAGAGGTGGGATCAACCAACGACCACCTCTTGGACACAAAACAAAGTCCTCACAAAGTGTTATGATGGCATGATTCTAAAACGTGGACAAATGCTAAGTCCCAACCAAACTTAATAATCATGAATTTTGTAGTTAACTCAATGAATTCCAAGGAACTATAATGAAGACAACTTTCAAGGCAGTTGTGGCACTATCCTATATATCTAACAGGGATAATAAAAAATAAAAATAAAAAATTCTACTATTTCATTCTCACCTAAACAATCCTACGTTTCAGTGTACGGATGGAACTGCAAAAGCAACAAGTGATACATGGAGTCTTAACCTGACTAACAACAATAGAGCTAATAACATTGGCACTTACGTGTCCAGAAACTGAATGTACCCATAACCAAAAGGCACTGAATCCTGTGACAAGGCCTCTGAAATTTCCTTTGGCAGCTGAAAGTTCACAAGTTGGTCTCTTTGTTTCCATGCTGTAAACCAACGTAGCTCCCTGTAATTTCCATCATTCGCAAGCCACATCTTTGGGCGTATCATGATAATCTTTCTGTTCATACAAAGAATTTGACAATTGTAACGTTCTGACCCATTGATCACAGGCATGCCGAAGCTGCATAATATACCATCAGTCCAATCCCCAACTAAGAGCTCTTTCAAGCATTCCCATCTGCAAAAATCACATTTCTCAATCACCATAAGAGATTACCATTAACGATAACTTAAAAATCATCATGGTTAGTTAATTATTTTAATAAACACATAATTTATTCACAAATGAGACCCCAAGATGATATATTTTCAGCAAATAAACTAAAGTCCAAGTTGGTTTTAATGTAGCTTTTTTTTTTTCTTTTCAAAACTTGAACTTTGAAAGAATGGTTTGAAATCCAAAGAGCTTACGCATGATTAACAGTATCGAGCTCGAGGAAATGGTCTTCGCAGCCATAACCAGTAATCTCAAGCTCAGGACCAAGCCGAATCACAGCCCCAGCCTCTTTAGCCTTAGCTATCGACTCTTTGATGTTCTTCAAATTGCAATCGAAGTCCATAGCCCATTGGTTCAAATTACACGTTGCAGTCTTCAGTAGCCTCATCTCCAACACTTCAGTTTCAGCGAATTCTAGGTTTTTGAATTGCCTTTCTTAGCTGAGAAAGAACCAGAAAGCTTCGATTGCAAGCGTCGCCGATGTCAGCAATGGAGCAGAGACTGACAATTCTTAGCCTTGCGTTTGAAATCTTGGAAATTTTATTCTGTTGCTTGGGAGCTATTTGTTCTGTTGCTCGGGAGCTAGGCTCCTGGACCCTTGGACGGGTCAGCCCGGTCAAGTTCTTCCGGTTTTGACACGTTTGAAGGGCTCGGGCTTTGAAGCTTCTGTGGAATTTTCATAAGTTGGACTCGTGTCCAAGGGGGAATATAACCTTTTGAATTATTCAGTAAAGTAATCAATTCAATAACGTCAATAATACGTTAATAAAACAAACAAATTCGACTCGTTTCTTAGGCTTAATTATTACAGTGCCCTTTGAAATATTGAACAAATCCTACGTTCTTCTTTCAAAGTTGAAATAGTTTATTTAGTGTGTCACTTTTCCTTTTAATGTCAAATTCATATCAAACTCTGTTAAAAACTAATAATGTGGTGTAGTTATATTGGTAAATTCGTCGGAACTGACTAAGTTTCCACCAATCTAATTTGGTGATGTGGCATTGTAGAGTCCAAATGGGACCCACTAGATATAGGTCCATGTGTACCAAAAATAAACTTTTGCGCTAAAAATGCTTCATGACAACCAAATGTAACGTTTGGCATAAAAACTCATTAGTGCTTTCGTGCTTTTTGTAGAAGCAAGTACTTTTGTAGGAATCACTTTCAAATACTTCTTGGAATTTCAATAATTTTTTTGACGTTTTTCATACAAAAGTATTTCAAACGATTGCCTACCCATGTGTACCTAAAATTAAATATTATTATGCCTGTTGTACAAATGGATCCAATCCATCCATATTATTAGTCCGGCCCATGGCCCGAAGAAATGGGCTGGGCTCACACCCGCCTTTTTTTTTTTCATGCCTAATGTAATTCAGATTTGGTTCTTAACAAACGAATATTTGCCCTCTCAACTGAACGCCGTCGTATCAAGCACCCTTCTTTATCGACCGAACGCCGAGCTGTTCTATCGTTTTTCTTCAATCTCTGCAAAAAACCCTTGTGCAGTGAACGAAACAGAAATCTTGATTTTCGTTTTTGGAATTGAATTTGGTTCGGAGAATGACAGTAGCGAGCTCAGTCGTCCACGAAGTGCTGGGCCGGAGGGCCGAGGACGTAGACCAGCCCATAATCGACTACATCGTTAACGTCCTCGCCGACGAGGACTTCGATTTCGGCGACGATGGAGAAGGCGCTTTCGACGCTCTCGGCGAGCTCCTCGTCGGCGCTGGCTGTGTTAGCGACTTCGCCGAGTGTCGCTCGGTGAGTCTGCGATTTTTTCCTTTCACTTGAGTTGGTCCGTTTGGCTGCTCAGAAAATCTGGAAAGAAAGTAAAACTGGTTTTGGATGAGTAGATTACTGTATTATTTTCTACGCTGAGCTTATAGCATTTGCTTTGAATCTGATTTGATAATTTGAGATACTGGACAGCTGTTATGAATTCAATTTCTTTTCGATGTGTATTCCATGAAACTGAATCCGACGTTGGTTTGTAGAGAAATTGAAGAAAAGAAAAAGAGTTTTGGAATTGTAGGCTTTATGTTGTTAGCGACGCTTAGTTGAGATGAGGTTGTTTGTGGACATTGGCAATGCTATTCATTTTGATTACGTGAAAAATGCTTTCTCAATCTGGGTTGGTATTGTTCTTGACGTTTGTTTTTTGCGATAGGTTTGTAGTATAATATCCGAAAAGTTTGGCAAGCATGGGTTGGTTAAAGCTAAACCTACTGTACGGAGCCTTGCAGCACCAGTCAGAATGGATGATGGGATGGATGAGGGGCAAGCTCCAAAGAAGAAGGTTGAGGTGGTTGATGGCCCTTTGTTAACTGAACGTGACCGAGCTAAGATAGAAAGAAGAAAGAGGAAGGATGAGCGCCAAAGAGAGGTAAGGTTTCTGTGTAAGATATGATTCCTACTGCTTATGCGAGGTTTTTATCATCTTGGGGTACAATATTTTGGGCCATGTTGAGTGTGGGTATAATTGGGTTGAAGTTATATCTGAGCTAGGTTGTTATTGGTGTTGATGATTGATATGGTTGAAAGAGATTTGTTCAGTTTTATTTATACGTTGTTTACACAGCAACAATATCAAATACATTTAGCAGAAATGGAAGCAGTTAGGGCAGGAATGCCTGTTGTATCTGTAAATCATGAAAGCATTGGTGGGCCAAATGTCAAGGATATCCGTCTAGAGAACTTCAATGTTTCTGTGGGTGGCCGCGATCTAATTGTGGATGGTTCAGTAACACTTTCTTTTGGAAGGCATTATGGTGAGTTTGCTTTTCATGGATGAAGATGCTCTTGATTTGGTTCTCAAGTTGAGAGGGCCTTTTGTTAGAGTTCCCAATAGTGAGTTTGTGATACATGGAGTTTCTTATCTCAGAGGTTGTTGAATAATGTTGTAGTTGTAATAATAATTTTCAGTTGGCATTTGACATAGTAGATTGTGCCTCAATTCATGCAGGCCTTGTTGGAAGAAATGGTACAGGGAAAACAACATTTCTTAGGCACTTGGCTATGCATGCCATTGATGGCATTCCTAAGAACTTCCAAATATTGCATGTGGAGCAAGAAGTGGTGGGTGATGACACATCAGCCTTGCAATGTGTTCTGAACACTGATGTTGAAAGAACTCAGCTTATGGAAGAAGAAGCTCGTCTCCTCACTAAACAGGTTGAATACCATATTGTTTTTAATTAGAGGAGAGCTTAGCTTTCCAGTCTTTTTTTCTTTTTTTTTTTGGGTATTTGATGGATTAATGTTTACATGCTCCTTTCTTGTGCTAAATAAATTATTATAACGTGAAGAGAGAACTGGAGTTTGAGGAATCAACAGAAACGAGCAATGGAGCAATTGACAAAGATGCTATTGGACGGAGGCTTCAGGAGATATACAAAAGGCTTGAGTTCATTGATGCTGATTCCGCAGAGTCACGTGCAGCTTCCATTCTTGCGGTCAGTACCCCATTCATTTCTGCAACAATCATCTAAGTCTTTACATGAATTAAGCTTGGTTTTTGACATGAAAATTTATGATGTTTAGGGCTGGCACAACTCTCCAAAAATTAAAATAAATAGTAACAGAAAGAAATGGGGTAAGAAGAATCTCATTCTAGGTTGAATTTCTTTGCTGTTATGCTGAACCTATCAATAATGGTATAAATCACCGAGCCACCACTGCTAACAAATGAAACAGAAAATCCTACCTGCTGGCAGTTAACCATGCCATTCAGGTACATTTGGATGGGTTGCACTGGATGCGTGCATGTGTGATGCAATGAATTTCCTCTAAGTTGAGAAAGGAAGTTGTGCCTTTACCTACACTGTTGCTTGTCAGCTGGTTCATTTTTCTGAATTACTATCCTACTGACCTGGAATTTTACAGGGTCTTAGTTTCTCTCCGGAGATGCAGCGAAAAGCAACTAAAGCATTTTCTGGAGGATGGAGAATGCGAATAGCTCTTGCTCGTGCTCTGTTTATAGAGCCTGATTTGTTACTACTTGATGAACCCACGGTCTGTTGTTCATATACCCCTTTAGGCTTTTCATATTATTCTGTGTGCCTGGTTTTCATTTTTCCGCCTCATGTTTATCCTTTTTTCTTTTTCCAGAACCATCTTGATCTTCATGCTGTCCTCTGGCTGGAGACTTACCTGGTGAAATGGCCGAAAACATGTATAGTTGTTTCTCATGCTAGAGAATTCTTGAACACGGTAACTTGCTTGTGTGCTTTAGTTTCTCAGTTGGTCATATCAACAACAGTATTAATGAGTATAGTTTATGTAACACGTGCACGATCCTTCAGTATACCTCATTCTATGCTCTGTTTTTTCAGGTGGTCACTGATATCCTTCATCTTCATGGGCAAAAATTAAATGCCTACAAGGGGAACTATGATATATATGAGAGGACACGAATTGAACTGGTCAAGAACCAACAGAAAGCTTTTGAGTCCAACGAGCGTTCAAGAGCACATATGCAGGTTTTTCATCTTACCGTAATGAAAAAATGATGCTATTATTATTTTTCTTATTTTCTTGATGTCCACAGCAGTTCAACATAATTCTGCTGACTTCCTATATTACTTTTTTGTTTTTTTGTCTCCTTTTTATTGCTTTGGCAAAGGTACTGAGGGTTGTTAGCCTTTGTTTGCTTCTACCAATAATTACTAATTTGATTTTCCTAGTCAACTTCATTTTTAGATATATGCACATATTTTCTCTTTTTATTTTCAAATTTTCTGCATGTAGCTTTCTGTTTAAATAATAAGGATAGAATCATGTCTGTTAGATGTTAAAGTACTCGCTCTTCTTCTTGATCTTCTTTTGTCATCTTGCTCCTCTCTCAATGGCATGTTTTTTGAATTACAGTAACTTGTGTTTGGCATTCACATGTTTTACTCTGATCTGCAGACTTTTATTGATAAGTTCCGTTACAATGCGAAGAGGGCCGCACTTGTTCAATCAAGAATTAAGGTGATTTTTTTTGTATTTTTGCATGTTCCCGAAACCATTTCTAATGACTGTAAACATCTCTGAATTCTGCTTTCTTGGCTGTTAATAAAAATTTGATTTAGACAACTTTTTCATGTACAAATAATCTTAATATAACTGATATTCCTTCTTTTCTTTGATTTAGGCATTGGACCGGTTGGGACATGTGGACGAGATTGTTAATGACCCTGAGTATGCACCGATTTGTTTATGTGGCTTATATGGATAGGAGCTTCTAGAAACATTTCTGCTTTTTCTTTCTATCTTTATAAACTCTGCCCTTTCATGTGCAGCTATAAATTTGAGTTCCCAACTCCAGACGACAGACCTGGTCCTCCTATAATAAGTTTCAGGTTGGCTCCCTCTTTGGTTTTTGCAAGTCACCTGAGATCCTTTCTTTGTGTTCTTTTCTATTTTCAAGTTTATTCTGTTTTCATTACTTAGATCAAGCGCTTATTGGATCTTTCTGATGTATGTGTTTGCAGTGATGCATCATTTGGTTATCCTGGGGGGCCCATTTTGTTTAAGAATTTAAATTTTGGAATTGACCTTGACAGCCGCATAGCAAGTAAGTATGCTAGTTTAATCTTTTTCTATTTGAAAAGGATCCATTCTTAATGGTTTACATATGATTCACCTTGTACATGTGGTGTCAAAATTGTTATGCAGTGGTCGGGCCAAATGGCATTGGTAAATCAACAATACTCAAGCTAATTGCAGGGGAGCTACAACCAACTTCTGGGACAGTTTTCCGTTCGGCTAAGGTATCTTGCATGTTTCACGGGTTTACCTATACTGGATAACAATTTGAAATTGATAGATTTCAGATTTTAACTAACATCTCACTGTCCACCAAGTTAATTTGGTTATAGTTATCATTATTTATTTATGCAAATACTTGTATTCTGCATTATGGGTGTTAGAACGTAAAGTAACTGCTATTTGGCCTTTGTATCTCCTTGCAAAGTTGGAGTTACTTGATATGCTTGAATCTCAAGGGGGACTTATATTTCTACAGGTTCGGATTGCTGTGTTCAGTCAGCACCATGTTGACGGGCTCGATTTATCTTCTAATCCCCTATTGTATATGATGCGATGCTACCCAGTGAGTCCTTGCTATTACCTTCTTCTTTTTTTTCTTTATAGGTTATATTTATCTTTTCATGTTTTGATGGGTGGTATCTATGAGTTGCTTTTGAAGTTTTATGTATACATGAGAATCCAGGATAGGATCCTACAATCAAACCCCTCTGAATCTATTTCCATACTCGGGTTAGGATAATTTTGCTTTAAAACTAGAATATAATCCATGGACCTCATCTACTGATATTTCCAACCTAAACATGATATTTTCCCCTTTTCCTATCTACTACATCATTGAACAAGACTTGGGAATTGGTACCAAAACCGTTAGTCATTTTGACCACATGAACAAGTTTCCATTGGTAGAGACCAAGTTTAGGTGCAAATGTTGTTCAAGGCCTCAGCCCTATCTGACCCGAGATGGATAAACCCTTTGTAATTCTTTAATCTCGTTTTGGCAGATAATCTTGTTATTTAGAAGTGTCATGCTTTTACTATTAAGGAATGCCTTTTTTTTTTTGGGTTCTTTTTTTAAATGTAAAGTAATAAAGTATCCTTCTTGCAGGGAGTGCCTGAACAAAAGCTCCGATCTCACTTAGGTTCTTTTGGTGTAACTGGAAATCTTGCACTTCAGCCAATGTACACTTTATCAGGTATTTTCTTAATTCCATATTGTCAATACTTGAAAGATATTGGTTGATTTTCTTGATCTATATGGATTTTAGCATTATTCTCTAAATGCGTAAATGGAATCTATTTTTTATTGTTGCATCATGCATTAGGTGGTCAAAAGAGCAGAGTTGCTTTTGCCAAGATAACTTTCAAGAAACCACACATAATATTGCTTGATGAGCCCTCCAATCATCTGGTAAGTCACGATCCTTCGCATTATTTTAATATTTTGAAGAACGGTATTCTGGATTTCAAAGTTTCTCCACCTTGACTGATTGTTGATTTATTCACATTGCAATGGTTGTTGACATGTAGGACTTGGATGCTGTGGAGGCACTAATACAAGGTCTTGTTATCTTCCAAGGAGGCATTCTCATGGTACATTATCCCGATCTCGTCATGATTTCTATTCACAACAAAAGTTGATTTATCATAGTTAGTTTGTGGTTTATGCATAACTAGGCGTGTGTTATTATTACTTACAGGTTAGTCACGATGAGCATCTTATCTCTGGAAGTGTGGATGAGCTGTGGGTGGTATCAGAGGGTAGGATAGCACCATTCCATGGCTCTTTTGAGGACTACAAGAAGATACTGCAGTCGTCTTAGATAAAATGTTACGAGAACTCGGAAGAATACACAACTCTGGAGCTTGTGCATGCCGTGGCATGTGAACAATATTTTGATATAGTGCACTTGTATTGTATGTACCCACAAATATGATTCTTTTTGTTTTGGTTCTGAAAAGTTGACTCATCTTTTGCTCAGAATAGTAACTTCTGCTTAGAATGAAAGTGGGATTTATTCCAATGGGTTCCCACACCACAGTGGTGGTGGATTCCCCCTCCCCCATGGCACCCAGGTTCGAAATCCCTAGGGGTTTCTTTCCTCTAATGTAACCCCCAAAAAAAAAAAAAAAAAAAAAAAAAAAAAAGAAGATTTTATGCTCGTATTTGATTTACTTATACTGTCTGGCTGAACGAGCCCTTGGTTAATAGTCCATAAGGAGGGTTTAAAAAAAACAACCTAGATTGAGCACGTGGAGGTTTTAGCCCATGGAAAAGTTATGGAGAAGGTTTCATTAGTTTTGCATTTGCAGAAGGGTAGGAGTTTATTTGAGGGGTTTAATTTCATCATCAACAAATGTGAGGAAATCAATGGACTTCAAATATTTTAAATAGTTTGATGGTGGAATCGAACCTCTCGAATACAAGCTCCTCACTCTAAACTCCTCATTGTAGAAGGTCTCCTGTTTGCCCCGTCAGAAGAATATGTTGGGATTTTAAACTTGTTTCACATTTTTCAACCCAAAAATTTCAAATAAAAAAACTTGTTTCTCATAATCTGACCCAAAAAAAAAAAGGAAACTTATTTCACAGAAACTTAAATTTTAAAAAACATGCGCATCCAGGGAATCGAACCCTGGTCAGTACCGTGGGAGGGTACTATGATACCACTACACCAGATGCGCTTGTTGATATTGTGGACAACCGTTTGAATTTATTTCTCATAGCCTTTATATTGTTCATGCTTTCTATTTCTCTTCTCGCTAGTCATATGATCAACGAGATAAAACGGACCGTAGGCTTTTCTCATAAGGGAAGAAAAAAGGCAAGAGATTCCAAAGGTCCATGTAGTAGAAAAATAAAAGAGCTAGGCACACTATGTTGAACTTTATTGGATGTGTAATCTTATTGATTATACATGCAAATATGAGGAATTTCTGACCGTTAATGCATGTGAGACTCACGACACAAATGGTTGAAATTTACCCAAATGCTATTGTAATTAATTCTATTTACCCATAAATAAAAAATTCTTGTAATTAATTCTAAAAAGAGCATCTCGTGGGTTAGATCGCATGCGTGATTGACCATAACATGTCATGGTAATTAAATCTAAATGGAGCATGGCCCATAACCTATATAGGCCGTTTAGAACTAAACTAACACCCATATAGCCCAGGAGTCCATGACCCACATAATGATGGATATAAAATTCAAACCAAAATCAAATCAACCTTCATTTTCAACTTCTGAGAAAGTAAAAAGAAAAGGCCAAAAAAGAAGAAAAATGGAAAACGGGAACAATAGTATCATATCACGGGAGAAGCTTGACCAGGTGGCCAGCTGGGTGGGCGCGACGGTCTCCACCGCCTTCTTTTCCTCCCTCGAGCGCTTCTCTTGCGTCAACCTCGCCACCACCGACTTCGACGACGAGGACGAGGACGAGGCCGCAGACCGCCCTTTCACCCTCACCAATCACAGCGACCCTCCAAACGACGTTGCTGAGCTCCCCGTCTGATCTCCCCCTCTCTGTGTGGTATTGTTGTTACACTAGATCTTGGTTTTATGTGTAATTAGGGTTTATGAAAACAGCTTCTGGTTCTGAATTTTATGCGAGTCTGTCAATGTGTAATGTTTGTCGATGACGATTGTATTTAGCATTTTTATAGAACATATTGAAATTGTTAAATAATAAAGTTATTTCTTTAATCCGGAGGTGGTTATTTATGCTTGTTTCATTGGAATTGCAGTTTGTTTGGTTGCATTGTTCATGCATTGTACGGACTGAAGATCCAATTTTAACATTGGATAGGCTAAGCTTCAGTAAACCCCCGATTTACAATGATTGGAATTCAAAAATTTTGTTGAGTGGAATTGAGTTGAGTTTATGCATATGCATCATTGG
Organism: Prunus dulcis; assembly: GCF_902201215.1. Lineage (NCBI taxonomy): Eukaryota > Viridiplantae > Streptophyta > Magnoliopsida > Rosales > Rosaceae > Prunus > Prunus dulcis. Next base: position 11,532,434 of record NC_047654.1, read on the forward strand.
ATTGGAAGGACAAATAATGATTGGTGCACTATTTTGAGAAAACAAATTAATCAATGGATGGGACATTGTCAAGTTGATTTAGAATTATGGGTTTGTGTTTTCATAATCTCCTAATTGGATACTTGATGTATGAGTTTTTTATCCCTCTCCCATTGTAGGATAGCAGTACATGCCTAGTAAATATACTCACAAGGCAGTATGATTAGTAAATTATATGTTCAGGGCAGTGTATAAAATGTATCATATTTGGCTTAAGGGACGTGGTCCCCCTCTATTTCTAATGTCAGTCTATAGGAAACTTCTGCTGGGTTTTGTTCAGAGTGTTGAACAGCTCATTTTAATGCCGTACTGCTCTCTCACATGATCAAGTTAGAACACTGACGTGTTCTTATTCAACATGGCATGTGCTGGTAATTGTAATTGTAGGTGAGTCGGTGACATAGCCTCGTAGATCCCATATTCAGTTCGTTGTTTCTGTAAGTGAAATAACTTCTGCATAGATTTGTATAGACACCGTTTAAACCCCATATTTTTTGCCTCTCTTATGATCTCAACCCTTTTTCTTGAGAATCTATTGCTTATATTAGTTTTTGGAATGTGGCCATATATCTAGCTTCGAGTATCTTTTTTCTATCTCTCCATCCATCTAACTTCCTGGTGGAATGCCAACTTTTAAGAGCATATCTAATTATTTGTTGGTGAATGTCATGGTATTTCCTATTTTGTGAGTGAAACAGTGGGGAGTCTGGTGACTCTAGTGGCCTTCAGGAATTGTATCTTGAGGCTATTTGTAATTTTCCCAAATTGAGTTTTATGTCCCTGATGCCATTGAAACTCTTCTGGAACCATATCTGGGATGTTGGCGCATCCAAGATTCTGAGAAGGACAACTTGAACACATTCAAAACTTTAAAACTCCAGTTATGATTTTGTTAATCCCACCTTCAAGCTTTCTTTTTACAATTTTATTTTGGGTGATTCACCCTCTTTTGTATCTTATCTGTCTCATGTTTCTGCATGTGTTCATCTGTGTCTTGAATATGCAAATGGTGCACATCTTATAGGCTTAGTTCTCCTCTTAAAAGATACTGCTGCATCAAATAGTGAAGAAAGTAGTTATTGTAACTTGGAATGCATAGTGCTACTGCTGCATCAAGTTGTGAAGAAAGTAGTTACAGTCACTTGGAACAATTAATAGTGCAACTTACAACTTTATCTTTACAATTTGATGTTCTCATCTTCACATCTCTCCTCTCTCTCTCTCTCTCTCACGCACACACACATACGCTACAAATCCTAGTGCCATTAACAACAATGCCAGGTAAACAAGATAAACTTTTTTTAAAAACTACTGCAAAACTTGAACAACAAACATGGATGGTGAAACTTTACCACCATTGTTAATCTGCATGTTCCCTCCAACATAGTAGCATGAACACGCAACGTTTGATAATGTACAACCTTGCTCTCTTCTCCTTCAAGCTTCTCTTTGATGCCTGAGCTTTGGTTTGCTTTTGTGGGGAAGTAGACTGCTCCATGAACTTAAAACTCCTCACTCCTCTCCTGGGCTTTTTTTTTTTCTTCCTCCTCCTTCTGTGCCTTATTAAGTCAGGTTATAAGGGGAGAGAGAGAGAGAGAGAGAGAGAGAGAGAGAGAGAGAGGAATCTTTTGTGTGAGTTACTAGTGGTTGTTTTTTCCAGTTTCAGTTTGAAAGTCAGCAGATTATGTCGTGTGTGGTAAAGGCCTGGAGAGACTCAGACTGACCAAACCAGTCAACCAGGGAGCTGCTGCTTTTCTGCCTTGCGAAGGCTGTTTTCTGCTTCCCTCTGGTCTAAAATCCAGACTTCCAGGTTGGTTGTCTGTTGAGCCTTCCATTATTACTGGTCTGTTTCCAGGATTTATTGCAAAAAGAACCATGGACCACAAAAGGCCTTTAGAACAATTTTAGGAAGTGCTTGGGTTCATGGACTTATTGATTTTTAGAGTACGTTAGATTATTGCATTACAAAGTAACTCAGCTGAGGTGTCCTGATGACAACTTTCAGTCTCATAGATATCATGTACATCATTTTGACCAGCCACAGATCCCTTCAATGTTCAAACAACTTTTCAATCAGCTCTAGATTTTGTGGTCATGATTCTTAGTTATCCTCAAGTCAGGTTCTGACCCTGACGTTTCAAATTCCATTTATTGCTTTATGTATTATAT